>NC_053169.1:66409767-66715298 GCF_016835505.1 Polypterus senegalus | reverse complement strand
ATTAAGATGTCCAAACAATGTTGAATGGCACTGCTTCAAGTTGCCAACACTTGGCTCGTACTAGATATAACCCAGAAGAATGGCACATATGTGCAGTCAGTCATACCACAGCTGCTAAACAACAAAGCAATAGTCCTTGCATTGAATGTGTTCTCCAAATGTTTTCTTTCTCTGGATGTTCCTGGGTCCTTCCATAGTTTAAAGACATTCAATATAGGTGGATTTGTGATGTTAAATTTTCCCCCAGTGTGTGTGTGTGTGTTCGTGTGTGTTCACCCTTCAATGGGCTAGCACCCTATCCAGGACTTGTTACTGCTTTGTGGCCAGGGTTTGCTGGGATAGCTTTCAGCTTCCCCAGTACCAAGCCTTAGAAAAATGGGTTTAGAAAAAGAATGAACATAAAACAGGGAGCGATTCTATGTACATTTACGTTTACTTATGTACAATTCATATTAGATACTTTAAAACTTGTGCTTGTGGTTTGCTTATGGGCAAATTTTACTTTTACTTAAGTAACTTTCAAGAAAGTTATCTCTACTTTTACTTAAGTATGGCTGTTGAGTATTTCATACAACACTGGTGATTTCAAAGGCACCCAACTAGTGGTGGGTAAGGAAAAAGAAATGATTGGGGGATATGAAAAAAAAGAAAAGTAATTCTAATATTGTAATGGGCTGGGCCTCAATTTATGATGTATTGTTGTCTTAATAATGAAGCAATCCAAATGAAATAAAGATCACATTATTTCTGGATAAATGTACAAACCAGTGAGGTGTTGAGACACACAGTGAAACATTAAACAGGAAATTGCTTCCATCACCTCTATAATGCTGTTGATCAGTGTTTGCAAGGAGAAGGTGACCATTTCCAACACCGAATGTAATTGGATCATTTACACATCTATCAGTGTATGCAATGTGTTTATTTCGCTTCCATTGCTTCGTTATTACACATCATAACTTGGAGACCAGCCCATTAGATTCTCCCTGTATACTGTGGTATAATTATAATTTACTGTAAATTATCTATACTAATAAAAGGCAAAGCCCTTACTCACACACTCATCAGGCTCATTCCTTACAGCTTACTTACAAAAGTTAAGTAGGTTTCGTTTCGAAATTCTACGCATAACGGTCAACAACGTCCACCATTTTGAACTTTCTTATTTATGGCCCCATCTTCACGAAATTTGGTAGGCGGCTTCCCTGCACTAACCGAAACCGATGTACATACTTATTTCGGTGGTATCATGCCACTGTCGGACGCCATATTGAACTTTCCAACGTCACTAATTCTCCAGCTTCCTGAGTAGGTAGAAGGCTGAAATTTGGCAGGCTCATTCCTTACAGCTTACTTACAAAAGTTAAGCAGGTTTCATTTCGAAATTCTACACGTAACGGTCATAACAGTCGACAACGTCCGCCATGTACTTTCTTACTTATGGCCCCATCTTCACGAAATTTGGTAGGCGGCTTCCCTGCACTAACCGAAACCAATGTACGTACTTATTTCGGTGGTATGACGCCACTGTCGGCCGCCATATTGAACTTTCCAACGGTCTTTGTTACTTATGGGCACATCTTCAAGAAATTTGGTATGCAGGTTCCCAACGCTAACTGAATCCTACTTATGTACATATATACGTCCATAGCCTGCAGCTCATTCACTGTGTGAGGCGGCATTGGGTCCCCCATCCCAACACCTCCCATGTTGTTGGCTGCCTGCCTATATAGGGTCGTCCGTCGCTCAGGTCTCTACATTCCCTTCCTTGCTTCGCCACGAGATTCACGTCTCCCTGCTGATAACTACAGCCTTTTTATTTAATCCACGGCTTCTCCGCTGTTTTATTGTTCGTGTATTACGATTATAGTTATTGTGTAGGTATTTTAGGCTTACTTTACATTGTTCAGGTACCCATTTCCTTTATCGTTCCAACCATACCCCTATTAACATGTCTATTGAGGTGATCACCATCAATCAAAGAACTGTCACTTACCGAGTGGTTTCCATGCCCGGAGATGGCACCTACCTTTTCCATTCTTTTTGTTACATATTGCACGGCCATATCAGGCTCACTCTTGATATCCAGAGGAACATTGTGTCTTATGTATTGAGTAACTGGGACAGGTTCAAGGTGTGGACTGATGACGGTACAGGAGATAATTATACTACACAGGAGCACTAGAAGAGTGAAATGCTTAAGCCCTTCACCTATGGTTATGCATGTGAATTGTTGGTTGCCGCTGAATTGTTCGGTTGTCGCTTTCAAGTGTACCGAAATGGCCAAATATTTTACACCTTTGGACAACCGCCAATGCCTCTTAAACATCTTAGATTCACAGGTGAAGATTTCAGTAGTGGACACGTTGATGTTTATGAATGTTTAAACTCTCAAAAGCTGGATGTGAAGTTATCGATGAAACTGGTTGTATGCTTACAACGCTTGACAGATGCCGAATGTCACTTCAAGTCAAGTCCTGCAAATACAGTCGTAATTAAATCAAACCATGAAACTCAAACCGATTGTGACAGCAGCAATCCAAGCTGTGAGATTTGAAACAAGATTACTTTTCACATGGCCAACTGTACGTTGCATGCTCAAGAGTAAGCTCACCGCACAGCTTCGTCATATTACAACCGGAGGGCCGAAATGACAATGTGGTATACAAAGAGATCCTTAATAAATAATTATTGGTATATTTTCCCTCAGTTTATAAAGGTTTAATTTTCCTCTTAATAAAAATTTTAAGGCAGTACTTCGCCGTTGCGAAGCGTGGGTATTTTGCTAGTATATTATAATTTACTGTAATGTTCTGGTTTTTCAAAAATTCAATAAAGAGTTGATTAAAATACAATGGGCTGTGTGACACAGTACACAAGGATAAAATAAACTAAAGAAAATTAGTTTTAAGTACTTTTTAATTATTTATTTAGTTTAGTTTTAATACACATTATAGAAATTATACAAGGAAATAACATACCCCTGCATGTTGTAAGATCTCTGTTGAGTTCATACCCTTGGTCACACTGGCACATGAATGAACCGATGATGTTATAGCACTGGTGCTGGCAGGGATTATTAACTTCACATTCATTGACATCTGGAATGTAGAAATTGTATATGTAAATAAAAAAGAACCACAAAGTCCCAATTCAGATTAAATCTGCATTGTTCCAAAAATCATTTTAATTTGATAGTTGAAATGTGAAACATCTTGCAAAATACAATCTTCTGAGCACAAATAGCAGTTTTTCTTAAGCAGTTTCATTTTAAGATGCACTTCCTGGGAAAAGCACATTGTCTCGACTGATAAGAAAAAAGAGCTGTACTCATACATAATTTGCTTTGCTTTTTTTTTGGTTTGTTCTCTTTTCACTGTTCCTTAATTGTTCTCCTTTACCTTGTTTTCTTGATCAGTTTAGTCATGAAATATAGCTGTTTTATTCTGATGTTGTGACAATTAGGAACTCAGGGAAATATAAGAGCTTACTTTGTTTGTGTGACCCACCTTCCATCTATGAATTGGTCCCCTACTGCGATTCAAACGTATGCTCAGTAAAAGTTATAGTTTTGGTTTCTCCTTTTTTATGCTAAAAATTCATGATACTTGTTCAATTTTTCTTGTCTTCAGCCATTCTTCTTTTAAACTTGGACATCACAGTTTTACATACAATTAAATATTATTTTTAGATTTTTGCCATTGTTGTTTCTTAATAAGTAGGATTTTGTTCTAGATTGTTTAGTGATGACAATATAACTTGCATTCCTGCATTCTTCATTGCTAGTTTTTTCTAGTTTTATTCAGTGTCCTAGGTTTGAATTTCATGCTGAGACACTGCCTATTTGGAGTCTCCATATTCTCCTTATATCTGTTTGGGTTTTCCTGTTTGTTTGTCCACCCATATTTCCAAAGATACAGTATATAGGTTCAGTTAACTGATGACTCAAACTTGGCCACACTGTGAGTGAGGGGGTTCTGTGATTGACAGGTGCCCTGTATGAGGTTACAATATTTAGTACAGTACTTTCTGTCTAGTGTTACGGAGATTGGCTTCAGTTCCCGGTGACCTTGAATTGGATTAAAATGAGCTTGAAAATGTTAATTTGTATTATACTGTTTATGACAGAGAAATAACAGTAGAATTTTTGAGATATTTTTGTGAAATAAAAGAAAATATTTTATGGCTTCCTTTTTTATTTGAAGAACAAAAACTTCAATAACGTCCCTAGGAAAATAATGTCTGCTCCAATAGTTACTTTACAAGGCAGCATGGACCAGCAGCCATACCCAGCAATAATGACAAAGATGGGAACTAAACCTTGAAGGTATTTCAGTACTCAAACTTACTTTAGATTTATCAATTCATTTTACATGCTCATCTTTGAAATATTCAAAGAAACATGAATTCTCAGAAAAAAATACAGTACACAGAAATCAAGTGTCTGTAAATAAAAAACAGATCCGTGAAAATTTGTGATAGCTGTACTAATCTTCCCCAATAGTAAATATTCCAATTATACCTGTAGTGTATGTGAGTCCTGATTCATTACTGAAACTTAAAAATCTCACAAAGACTATGAAAATAAAATATGAACACTTCCAAAGGGGTAAATATTTTTTGTAGTCACTGTACAATATATATATGTATGTGTGTGTGTGTATATCTATGTTGTATTCAAAATATAATGAATTTTTGCCCTTTTACTGTTGTTGGTATTGTACTGCTGTTACTAACTTGTGGTAGACATGCATGTAATTTTATTGTACTATGACATGACAATAACCTTTCACCTTTAAAACTATCAGTAATCTAATTTAGATCTTAAATATTGTCACATACCAGCGATTAGGAAGCAGTCAACAAGTCCTCAGGTGAGCAAAATAACAAATGATAAGGGTTTGTTTAATGATACTAATGCCTCTCTCTCTGACCTTATGGAACTAAAGAAGACAATTGAACCTATTCACAATATAAACAATAAGTCAGAGAACGATCCTTCCATCACTTCCTCATTCACTTCACTTCCGGCTCCTGGAGATGACATCACTTCCGGTCCCTCGTCAATGACGCCATATCCGGCTCCTGCTGATGACATCACTTCTGGCTCCTGACGATGATGTCATTTCCGGTCCCTCAATGATGACATCACTTCTGATTCCCCTCTGATGACGTCACTTCCATTTTTATCATTTCCTGCAGCCATTTTGTCTTCCCTATAAAAGCCACCAGTTCACCTTCTGTGTTGTCTGATATTTGGAAATTTTTTTTCATTTAATTGGACCAACTTTTGCTGTTAAGCAATATATGGGGCAATTCCCCAACAATTTTTGAGTTGTTTTCTCGAATCATTTCTCACAATTGGCGTAGTCGGCAGGATTAATTTAATTGTCCAATGATGAGTGAGGGCAGGATCTGAATGCTGCATTAAACACTCTGGTTGCTGAACTCCAGCAAGTGAAAATCCAGCACGGAGACACCAGGACCCAACTCGCAGAATTGGAGGCATGTGCAGCAGCAGCAGTAAGGGCAGAAACATTGCGGTCAGTTCCTTCCCCATTAACCTACCTTTTAGCGGAAGATGACGTCGAAACGTACTTCCTGGTGTTTGAAAAGAACGCTAAGCGCAATGCCTGGCCACAATTGGAGTGGGCCTACATTCTGGCACCCTACTTGAAGGGAGAAGCACAGAGGGCCTATTATGATCTAAAGGAGGAGCAGGCTGCCAACTATGACACTCTTAAGAAAGAAATATTTAAACGCTACGGCGTATCCGCGGATCAGCAGGCGACCGAATGGAGGGAGTGGAAATTTGACCAAGCGCGACCCATCCGTACACAAGTGTACGAAGTCTGGGGCAAAGTAGAACACTGGCTAAGGCCAGACGTCAATAGTGCCCAACAGATGGCTGAGATAGTCACCGTCGAGACTTTTATCAACGGTCTCCCAGAAAAAGTCGCCCAGCAGGTCCACAAACAAAATAATGGAGTGTCACTGGGCAGTCTGCAAGACCGAAGAATCAGAACGGTACTCTCGCCCACCCCGACAGGTTCGTGTACCTTCTATTGAGCCTGCCTGATCGATTCCAGACACCTCTACCCGGAAGAAGGAAAAACCAGTCTATCCTCCGCGCTGTTTCAAGTGTGGGGGTAGGACACCTGTTTACTTGCCTGCCTGACTCTGCAGCTGATGGACTGTTCTCTGGGAAGAGTAGAGAGGTATTGTGCTGTGATCAATTCCTTGTCTTTACCGTATACAGGAGCAGTAATTTTGAATGGAGTGAATGTTACCGCTATGTATGATTCCGGGAGTAACATTTCTATTGTTGCTCGCCGTTTTGTCTTACCGCAACAATGGCTAATGCATAAAATTAGTCTTAGGTGTATACACGGTGACATTAAATATTATCAGGCTGCCTCTTTTGTCATCTCGGTGGATAATGTTATGCGCTCTATGATAGTAGCCGTAATGACAAATCCACCCTATGCAGTGATACTCAGGCGAGACTGGTCAGAAATGAAACGCGGTACAGACCGTACTCTCCCATTAATAAATTAGGGCATGGTAATGGAACATAAAGAAAATATTCCGACTGCTTCCACCCCGTGTATTAGCTCTCAGAATTCTAGTGTAAATAGTATTGATAACGGAGATGAAGGTACATCAGGCACTACGGGAGGCAACCCACCATCCGAAGGACCTGAGGTACCTGAAACTCCGCCCCTTAAGGTAACACAGGATCCCATAACTGAATTGGCCTCTCAGTTTAAAATTACCCCTTCTTCCTTTAAATGAGAGCAATGGAATGATGATTCCTTAAAATTTGCAAGAAATGTAGTTGTTTCAGTAAATGGGCAAATGTCTATTGATCCTATACCACCAATGCCTTACTTTGTAATAAAAAATTATTTATTATATCGTGTGGCTGAACATGAAGGTGAAATAAGAACCTTACTGTTAATACCACGCACTTATCGTCATCAAGTGTGTGAATTAGCACATTCTCATTTACTCGGAGCCCATTTAGGAACCAACAAAACATTAGAACGAATTAAGTTCAGATTTTATTGGCCAGGAGTAAACGCGGAGGTCCAACGTTTCTGTTCTTCTTGTCCGGAGTGCCAAATTCGTCATATTCCTAGAAGGGACCGTGCTCCTCTTATTCCTCTTCCCCTTATTGATATTCCCTTCGAAAGAGTTGGTATTGATCTCGTAGGACCCATTGAACCTTCACTAGGAGGTCATAAATATATTCTCGTTTTAGTAGATTATGCCACGCGATTTCCTGAAGCTGTCCCAATGTGTACAGCTACTTCTAAAAATATCGCACGGGAACTAGTAGGGATATTCGCATGTGTGGGGATTCCCAAAGAGGTTTTAACCGACCAAGGAACTCCCTTCACTTCGGAGACGTTCAGGGAGGTTGCGAAGTTACTGAATGTTAAACATCTGAAAACATCAGTTTATCATCCCCAAACTGATGGTCTGGTTGAACGTTTTAATCAGACCCTTAAGCAGATGTTACGAAAAGTAGTTAACACGGATGGGAGAAACTGGGATCAGTTGCTTCCACTCGTGCTCTTTGCTTATCGGGAAGTTCCCCAATCCTCCGCTGGCTTTTCTCATTTTGAACTCCTTTATGGAAGACAACCACGCAGGTTATTGGATATGCTAAAAGAAGGCTGGGAGGAGGAAGTTCTCCCATCCTCTAATATATTAGAATATATCATGCAATTACGCGATCATTTAAACAGAATCAGGCCTATTTTAAAAGAACATATGGAAAAGGCTCGAGCAGCGCAGTCGCAATATTATAATTGTAACACCACCATCCGGGAATTTTTCCAGGGTGATCGTGTAATGGTGCTCATTCCGACTTCTCATTCTAAATTATTAGCACATTGGCAAGGACCTTACGAGATAATTAAGCGAAAAGGGCTCGTTGACTATTTGGTTAGACAACCGAATCGTCGACCGAGCGAGCATGTTTATGACATACATTTGCTGAAACCGTTGAAGGAAAGGGGTGAGGAACCTAACTCCGGCCGGCCACGCTCTCTTTTCGCTGCTTATCAACCACTTAATTTTGGGTCTAATTTGTCTTGGAAACAACGACAGGAATTGGAGGATGTTATCCTGTCCATTCCTGAAGTCGTAAGTGAGCAACCTGGTCGCACTACGCTGATTGAACACAACATAGTTACAGACCTGGGTGTTATTGTCTGAGAAAGGCCATACAGACTTCCCGAGGCAAAGAAAACTGAAATAGGGCTGGAAATTAGGCGAATGCTGGACATGGATATTATTGAAGAGAGCTATAGTCCTTGGTCCAGTCCAATCATTTTGGTTCCTAAACCTGATGGATCATGGAGATTTTGTAATGATTTCCGACGACTCAATCAGGTCTCTAAATTTGACGCTTACCCTATGCCTAGAGTTGATGATCTCATCGAGCGTTTGGGTAATGCACAGTTTTTAACTACTTTAGATATGACAAAAGGGTACTGGTGTGGCTGAGTTAGTTTGTTTTATTGTGAACATTCTCAAAACCTTTTTTTTATATACTGAAATTCTTCTGTTTTATATATATTGTAAATTTTGTTTAATATGAACGTAATCATTGTATCTGTTGTATATAGTTCCTATTTGTCTGTTTGTAGCGGGGGGGGGGCTTTATTAATGTAACACCCACGGGACGCATATGTGACGTACAGCAGACTCCTGGCAAAAGCTGCAGGTCTCTTGTATAAGTTGACAAGTTTTAAATAAGTGTTTTCTGTATGAAACTGAATGGAAACATCACGCCATGTGGTTGTCGATGTGCTTTAAGGTTCTGCTGTCACTTTTGGCCGGCAGAAATGGGTTTTAAAAGTGTTTGGTTTAGCGGAGATTCAACCTCATTGGTATATTGTTTGGCTTGCTACAGGAGACAGAGAGCGCCTGACGTTACATGTGCTGACTGTGCCCTTTACTGCTTGTCTTGTAGGTATGTTGCAACATTAATTATTGTCCTTCATTATTGTTGTTTATATTCAATTGTTAAATTTGTATTTATTGTATTTGTGTATACATGTTTAATTAAAAAAAAAAAAAAAGCTGGATGACACTTTTGTAGAATAAACGGCAGAATTTGGGTATTGCTGTGTCTGTCTTCTTCCAAATCACCAGCAGCCATTCTAAAGCCGCTACACTGGAAAATTCCTTTAACGGCCTCCGCTAAGGAAAAAAATGCTTTTAGTACTCCTACTGGACACTGGCAGTATAAAGTCCTTCCATTTGGGTTACACAGGGCTCCGGCGACTTTTCAGCGTCTGGTGGATACACTGCTAAGACTCCATAATTCATATAGTGCTGCCTATTTGGATGACGTGGTCATCTATTCCAGCACATGGAATGAACATATACAGCATGTGTTGGCTGTCCTCTCTACACTAGCACAAGCAGGCTTACGGATTAACCCAAAGAAATGTTTCTTTGGCTTAAACGAGGCTAAATATTTAGGCTACCTAGTGGGTGGGGGGACGGTTCAACCACAGTGTTCTAAGATTGATGCCATTGTCAAATGGCCCCATCCGATAACAAAGAGGCAAGTACAAGCTTTATTAGGATTAGCGAGTTACTATCGTTGTTTTGTTCCTCAATTTTCTGAGAGAGCTACGCCTCTTACTAATCTTACAAAGAAAAGTGCTCCTTTAAAAGTGGTATGGGGTGACAATACTGAAGCCGCATTTTGTGACTTAAAATTGGCCCTTACATCTGCACCTGTGTTAAAATCTCCTAACTTCTCTTATATTTATTCTCCAGACCGATGCATCGGACACAGGATTGGGTGCCGTGTTGAGCCAATGCATCGATGGTGCTGAACACCCTGTCTTATTCCTGAGCCGGAAACTGTTGGACAGGGAGACCAGATATGCAGCGGTGGAACGGGAAGCTTTGGCGATTAAGTGGGCTGTAATTCAACTTTGTTATTATCTGATGGGACGGGAATTTATCCTCGTGATGGACCATGCCACTTTACAGTGGATGGCTCTGAATCGGGAGTCTAATCCTCGTGTCACCAGATGGTTTCTTGAATTACAACCTTTCAGATTTCAGGTCACTTATCGTCAAGGTGCTCTTCAGGCCAACGCTGATGCTCTCTCCCGAACCTTTGACCTCTCGGTACAGGCCGCCCGACCCGATGGGTCTGTGCTGGGGGGGGGTGGCTCATGTCACACGCGCGCGATTAGGAAGCAGTCAACAAGTCCTCAGGTGAGTGAGTGAAATAACAAATAAGGGTTTGTTTCATGATACTAATGCCTCTCTCTCTGACCTTATAGAACTAAAGAAGACAATTGAACCTATTCACAATATAAACAATAAGTCAGAGAACGATCCTTCCATCACTTCCTCATTCACTTCACTTCCGGCTCCTGGAGATGACACCACTTCCGGCTCCTGGTGATGACGTCACTTCCGGTTCCCCTCTGATGACGTCACTTCCGTTTTCATCATTTCCTGCAGCCATTTTGTCTTCCCTATAAAAGCCACCAGTTCACCTTCTGTGTTGTCTGATATTTAGAGATTTTTTTCATTTAATTGGACCAACTTTTGCTATTAAGCAATATACGAGGCAATTCCCCAACACTTTTTAAATTGTTTTCTCGAATCATTTATCACAATATATATTATGAATAGCACTGAACTGATTAAATTAAACTTTAGGTTAACTAATTAAAAAGATACATACAATGAAGAATGAAACTGTTTATTGGTTAAATAATTTCAAATGTGGAATTATTTTTGGAATGTTGCCCAATTTGAATTTAATCCATAACTAAATTCCTATTAAATGTGCATAACAATACTTGTAATATTTTTAGATTCTACAAAATAAGCCAGTAATACACCCTGGTATAAACAGTCAAATAGGCTAAAGCAATCCTGTATGTAATACCCTGCTTAGAGAATAGGTCAGGGACGGAGTAATTAGAAAGTCCATGGCAGTAAAACTTTAGCTTCCTGTGCTCTAAATATATCATTATATCATCACAATTTTTCACTACAGACCATCTGCTACCAATCATGTAAACATGAAAAACAATCGGGATTTGTAATGCATAAATATTTTGGTTTATTTTTGCTTTAGTGAACATATGGTTTCTAGACTACTTCACTTAAAGTCCAGTATAACTGAAAACAAGTCCATACCCTTTATTTGCTTATCAGGTTTACAGTTTTGCATTGGAGAGACTTATTAAAATATATTAAAGAAAGGCATTTACAACATAATGATAGCTACCCCTAAGCACACGATTTAATGTTTGACCATCAAATATGGATATTATGAGGAACTCATGTTATAGGCTATCAAGAGTTTTCTTTTACTTCGTTTAAGGCTAAAATCCAAAACAATAAGAATTCTGTTTTTCTAATGAAATTAGTGTTTCAGATTATACCGATGTCACTATGTTCAAGTGTAACAACACAAAACAGTGGTAACAGACTATATTCTTGTTCTGCCCCAAAATGGTAGGAGAATGTCATAGTGTAATATCGCAGATTATGATGGATACAATGATCCAAGAAGTACAACTTGGACAGCTTCTCACTGTTGTTCAAAAGTAGGTCCGTTCCAAGCTTACACACCTAATCAAAGTCTGTTTTCCAGTGGTCTGATATTACCATATTTCATCAGGTGTTGATTTTTAAATAAAGTGATTTTGATTTCATCAATCATTTGTTTCATTATATTAGACAGAGGTGCAATTTATTCTTTTATATTTCAAAAGTGAAATAGGCATGTCTTTGTTATAGGATAATATTTTTGGGATTTTCATGGGAAGGAAAGGTTTAATAGTCCAATGTGAGCACATCTAAAGATTACTTAATTACTCCTACTTTAAAAATAATATTTTGCTTGAAATAAATTCCTGTCATTACTGGTGCAAATATATGCATGAATGTACATTCCTTTTACAGATTTTTCTTCTAGTTCATTTTTAAGAAAGACTATAAACTATACTGCTTAAATACAGAATGTTTCCCTATAATAAGAAAAAAATAAATAAGCATGACATGTTGGCAAAATAGTTAGTGCTGCTCTATCACAAATCCAGAGTATTGGATTGGAATTGTGCACCAGGCCTGTATCAGTTTGGGGTCGGCATACTCTCCCTGTATTTATGTTTTGTTTTTTTTAGTCCAGTTCATGGCAAATACAAAAATGTCTTTTATACACTTTCACTCCAGCTCAGGTTGAAACCACAGGCATTCAGTTTCACTAGAACTGATTTATTACATTCATATATCATTAAATAGAGGCTTCACAGAAGGCCACATGACTAGTATTTATTAAATCAAAAGAAACTGTAAAAATAATGTATTTTGTCCCACCAACTACGTATGTGCTGCCAGGTTGCTCTCTCTATTGAAATTGACCCAGTGCTGGAACTGCCTTCCTGGATTTTTACTTCTGTTTCATTTTTGACATTCTTTAAGAAGTTGGCAAGCTGGCATGTTTAGCTGAAAAATATCAATTTCAATTCTTTATTGTCATGTGCACTAGTACAAGTACCACGTACAATGAAATGCTTGCTTGCATGTGCCCCTGCAGACATTTAACATAGACCAAAAAAAAAAAAAACCCACACACAATAAATAAATGAATATAATAAGTAGATAAATAAAACCTGAATCCTAGGAATACATAGATACAGTGGCAGCTGCATATGTGCAGGTAGCAGTGGAGCTGACACAAGGTTACTGATTGTTCATGAGTCTGATTGCAGTTGGGTAGAAACTGTTCCTGAACCTGGAGGTGCTCGTCTGAATGGACTTTAGTCACTTCCCAGATGGGTGGACGGTGAAAAGTGACAGTGTAGGGTGGCTGGGGTCCCGCCTGATACGGTTCACTTTCCTGAGACAGCGTGTAGTGTGGATATCATGGATTGCAAGGAGCTGTGTGCCCATGATCTGCTGTACTGTGTTCACCACACGCTACAGAGCTTTACTCGAGGAAGTAGAGGCATTGTTGGGCTTTCTTGACTCCTGCTGCAGTGTGACTTGACTATTTAAGGTCATCAGTGAGGGTGACTCCGAGGAACCTAAAGCTGCTGACCTGCTCCACAGCCTCACCTCCGATGTAGATGGGGCTGTGCTCTGTTGCCTGTTTGCGGAAATCCACAGTCATCTCCTTAGTTTTGCTAACGTTGAGGATGAGGTTGTTGTCCTGACACCATTCTGACAGGAGTCTGACCTCCTCCCTGTAGGCTGTCTCATCGTCCTCGCTGATCAGACCTATTACAGTGGTATTGTCAGCAAACTTGAGGATAGTGTAAGAGCTGTATTTAGCTACGCAGTCATTAGTGTAGAGAGAGTAAAGCAGGGGGCTCAGCACATTGCCCTGCGGTTTTGCCAGTGTTGATGGTGATGATGGAAGAAGTTTTTTTTTATCAAGCACGAGTGTGAATTCATTAGGCCTGAGTACTGAAAATCTGATTATGATGCTGATGTAGATCTGTTACAGGACTTTTTTCTGAGCTGTACACATTTGTCTGGTGGTGATAGAAAAGTATTTCACAAAATATAGGTCGATTCTTTCACAAATATTCATGGTAGACAGGCCTACATTGGCCATAGAACCATTTCCAAATAAAACCAAATAAAAGTTCAGAATTTGTAACAAAAAAGGTAAACACTGAAAGCCTCTGTATAATAAATTCAGAACCATGCAGGAAAGAGTAGCTCAACTTTGTTTAATTTTTTTTTTCAAGATTGACCTTTATGTCTGCTCTGAAACTACCATATGCTGCAATTGTATAATAGGGAAATTTTACATTTGACTTTTTCTAGTACCAGTGTCAATGCAACTCACCATTTTGCGCCTTAGGCACAAACATAACTTTAAGGTGCACTTCAAACTTGGTGATCTTATATTAATTATTGCAAGAATTTATTAGTGACTCTGTTACAGTTGATAGTTTTTTATTTTTATCAATTAATTAGCAAACTTGCTTAAATCTTTTATGGTCATCGGGCTGGAGCCCACCCCTAGAGTATCAGGTACATGTCAGAAACCAGTCCTGTAAGAGTTGGCAGTCCACTGCACACACACATCCACACTCACTCATATGGAAGCCATCAAGTAACATAAACTGTGCTCTTTTGAGCTAAGACAGGAAACCTGGAATAGCCTAAGAAAAAAAATGCAGACACAGTGGGAATATGATCATATTTTTGTTCACATTTGTATTTACCTCTTAATTGTGTATTTTGGTCATTTTGAATATATCATTGTCTTTCGACTTTTCTATATTAAATACTCACACATCTCCTTTTGACTGTATGCTGTATTATTTATATTTATATATGGTATACTTTTGTTTACTATATTTATGACTGTTCATTTGTTGCTTTTTGTTTTGGTGTTCATTTCATGTCATTGTCCTTGCTTTTGAACTGAATACTCTCAGTTTTAACATGTACTGTATTTATGTACACTATTCTTCAGTTTATTTATTATTTATTCATTTGCTATTATTTTTGATGTTTATTTCATGTTCTTGCCCTTGCTTTATAACTGAAAACTCTCACTTGTAACCCAAACAATGAGCATCCTGCTATATATTAATATCTACTTAAACTGTATATTTGATAATTATGCTGTATAATACCTTCTATATAACTTGGAGAACACAAATAAGCTGTAGCAGAAATATCTTTTGTGTCGTTGAACTTGTTCCCCCTGAAAGGAAGAAATATGGTAAAAGATAAGGCCATGCTTAACATGTCCATGAACCTAGTGTGGCCAAGGTGCCACTAAAAGAAAGAATCCAAAATACTAAAGAAAATTAAAAGGGAATAACAAGTGAAGGAGATTTATTTTCACGTGTTTATAGACTTAAAGGAAGATGAGAAATGTAAACTATGGTAAATATAATATTGCAGATAAGAGAAATATAGGCCACTTTGCAAAAAAAAAAAAAAAAATTGGGAAACAACTATGGTCTAATTTATATGTAAAATACATTCTGATTATGAATTGAACCTGCAGAGAAGAGCAAGAAAAACAACTTTCAATAACAGGTTAGGTGTTCATTTACAATAAATGAGTCACAAATGACAGAATACTATAATTTTTAATTGAGGATAGATCTACCTGTTGCTGTACTGATGTACATAATCAGTATAATAATAATTATTGTAATTATTTCAATTTCCAACACACTTAATGTTTTTTTTCTTTTGCCAACTTAATTTTCCTAAATGGCTTGATTTTTGATTTGTGCCAGTGTGGAGAGGTTTTAAACATTCAGCAATCCATGCACCACTTTTCTAAGCCCAAGTCAAGGATCAAAGGAGCAAGACCTACCTTAACAGCACTGGGAAAAAAATGTTATGAATCCACTCTTGGCAAAGTGGATTATAAAACATAAAATATGAAAACCTACAACAAAAAAGACTAACATTTTCTCTGTATTGAAGGCTTTGTTCCAGATAAGAAATCAACTCACTTACCTATGCAAGTGTGATTGTTACTTGCCAACTGAAAGCCTGTGTTGCACTGACAGTAATAAGAACCAGGTGTATTCACACATCGATGAAGGCAATAAGGGGGCTGGCTGCATTCATCTTTGTCTGTGTGGTAATGTAAACAAAAACAGATTATATAGCTCTTACTACTAAGCCCTTAAAAATACATATGCAGTGCTGCTGAAAACTGCAGTCCCAACACAGTAATCCAATTAACTTGAAAAATAATGAAGTATAAGGTGGTCCAGATCTAATTATGCAATTTTCATTACGCTATAACTTAAGTTTATTGCATAGAAAATCACTCGAAAAATCCTGGACCATCGAGAAGTGTGTGAACTGACGACATGAAGAATCGTCTTTGTGCCGAACTAGAATCGTCCCCGCATAAATCAAAGTCATGCAGACGATCTGGATCTGCATAATTAGATCTGGACCACTCCGTATTTAGTCAAAATAATGCTCTATTATATAGTTAGGTCAATACGTGACACAATTTTCATAATTTTGGCTCCGTACACCACCACAATGTGAAACATTATTGACATCTTCAACTTCTCCTTGAGCACTGCCATCGTCCCAACCTGCTTCAAAATCACCATCTTAGTTCCCGTGCCATAAAAGTCACAAGTGTCCAACCTCAATGACTATCATCCCGTTGCACTCACACCCATCATTATGAAGTGCTTTGAGAATCTTGTCATGAGGCACCTCACTGGATCCCCTGCAGTTTGCTTACCGCCGGAACCGTTCAACAGATGATGCAATAGCTACCACTCTCCATCTGGCTCTCGCTCATCCAAACAATAAAGACACATATGTTCAAATGCTGTTTATCGACATTAGCTCAGAATTCAATACGATCATTCATCATCAGCTCACGGAAAAGCTGAGCCTGCTGGGATTGAACACCTCCCTCTGTAACTGGATTCTGGACTTCCTGACTGAGTGACCTCAGTCAGTCAGGATTGGAAACATCTCCAGAACCACCACACTGAGCATTGGAGCCCCTCAAGGCCGTGTGCTCAGCCCATTACTGTTCACACTGCTGACTCATGACTGTGCAGCAGTGCACAGCTCTAATTACATCATAAAATTCGCAGATGACACGACTGTGGTGGGTCTCATCAGCAACAACGAGTCAGCATACAGAGAGGAGGTGCAGCGGTTAACGGACTGGTGTAGAGCCAATAAGTTGTCTCTGAATGTAGAGAAAACAAAGGAGATGATTGTTGACTTTAGGAAGACTAAGAGTGACCATCTGCCACTGAACATTGATGGCTCAACTGTGGAAGCTGTCAGTAGCACCAAATTTCTGGGTGTCAACTTGGCAGAGAACCTCACCTGGTCCCACAACACCAGCTCTTTAGCCAAGAAAGCCCAGCAGCGGCTCTACTTCTTGTGTAGGCTGAGGAAAGCCCATCTTCCACCAGCGATTCTAACAGCATTCTACAAAGGAACCATAGAGAGCATCCTGAGAAACTGCATCACTGTCTGGTTTGAAAATTGCACGGTCAGGGATCGCAAAGCCCTACAACAGATAGTGAAAACAGCTGAGAAGATCATCAGTGTCTCTCTTCCCTCCATCATGGACATTTACACCACATGCTGCATCCACAAAGCCACCAGCATTGTGAATGATCCAACACACCCTTCACGTTCACTGTTTAAAGTCCTGCCATTGAGAAAAATGTACCGAAGCAATCGGGCCCTCACCACCAGAATGTGTAACAGTTTCTTATCCCAAAGAGTCAGACTCCTGAACACTCATGGACCGGACTGATATCTGATACATGTGTTCTGTTCTGCAGTGTTGCACATGTTTGCACATTTGACTCACATGCACCTTGTTATATATTATGTGTCTTTGTGTTATGTGTCATGGATTCTTTGTTGTCCTGTGTTTTATGTATCGCCATGGTCCTGGAGGAACGTTGTTTCGTTTCACTGTATGCTGTACTACTGTATATGGATGAAATGACAATAAATACTCTTGAATCTTGAATCAAAGCAATCAAGATTAGATTAAGGTACAGTCTTTCAGTTTTAAAGGGTTTAACAAAAATATTATACAGTATGAACTGATTAGAAAAGGAATACATTTTTATACATGGTCTCCCTATTTTCAGAGGCTCAAAAGTATTTGGACAAACTAACATAACCATAAATACAATGATCATTTTCAATTTTTGGTTGAAAATCCTTTTCAGTCAATGAATGCCTGGAGTTTGGAACCCATGACCATCTTCAAGTGCTGGGTTTCCACTCTAGTTTTGCTTTTCCAGTCCTTTACTGAAGCTGTCTTTCGTTCCTGCTTGTTTGTTGGACTTTCTGCCATCAGTTTTGTCTTCAACCAGTGAAATGCATGTTTAGCTGTGTTTAAGTCAGCTGATTGACTTGGCTTTTGAAGAATATTCCAAATCTTTGCCATGAATAGCACTAGGTTTGCTATCGCAGTATGTTTTGGCTCATTGTCAATCTGTACTATGATGCGTCATCCTATCAGTTTTGGAGCAGTTGGCTAAATCTGAGCAAACTAAATCTGTACACTTCAGAATTCATCCTGCTACTTTTGTGAGCAGTCATATCATCAATAAACACTAGTGACTGACGTCCATTCACAGACATGCATGATCATGTTATAAAACTGCCTCCACCATGTTTCACAGATGATGTTGTATTCATTTGATCATAAGCTATTACTTCTCTTCTCCACACTCTTCTCTTTCCAATATTGTGGTATATATTGATCTTAGTTTCCTTTGTCCAAAGAAAAGCATTCCAAAACTGGACATGCTTTTAATTTTTTTTTTTCTGGCAAAGTCTAATCTGTCCTTCCTGTGCTTGAGGTTTACCAGTGATTTGCGCTTTGTGGCAAACCCTCTGTTCTTTACTTTAATGACGTCTTCTCTTGATTGATGACCTTGGCACTGATAGGCATACCTCCTTTTTTTGGATTGTTTAAATGTAAGATACCTTTATTGTCACAGTACAATACATTGAAACATTGTTTGGAGCAAGCCTTAGATAAAGGTACAGTATATAAGAGTAGACACTAAACTACAAGAAACACAAATTTAAAAGTAACCATTAAACTATGAGAAGCACAGTTACTTTTAGCAGTTTCAAATATATCCAGAGTTAACGTAAAATTAAATATGCAAGCATAAATAGATAAACAATAAAGGAAGTCACAGTGAGAATTACAGTCAAACAGTTCCACAAGGGTCACGCATACTTGTGTAACTATGTGTGGGTGATGCAGAAGTTTAGTTCAATAATTGTGTGGTTTCTGTTATAAGAAGGAGCAGTGATCACTGTGCATTTAATAGGCTGATTGGTTTGGGATAAAAGCACTTCTTCAGCATGGTTAGTGTGGGAATGCAGGGCCCTGAAATGCCAGCCAGAAGGCAGAGTGGTGAAAATGTTTTTGCCAGGGTGGGTTGGATCTCAACAAATGTTCTTTGCTTTTCTGGTAGTGAAGATATCCTCCAGTGATGGTAGCTGAGCACCAATAATTCTCTGAGCTGTTTTGATGATACGCTAGAGTGTCATCTTAGTCTCAAAGGTGTAGTCAGAGTAAAAGCTGTAATGCAGTACGTGATGACCTCACTGCTCCTGTATAAGTTAACCAGCAGCTGTTGTGTGAGTTGTGCTTTCTTCAGGCTCCTCTGAATGTGAAGCCCCTGAATACCTTTCTTGGCCATTGCTGTTGTGTTTGATGTCCATGACATGTCCTGGATGATGTGAACTCCCAAGACTCTGAGATTCTGGACTATCTCCACCCTCTTGCCATTAATGCAGATAGGGTGGTGACTCCTGAAGTTCAGAATCAGTTCTTGGAACTGAGTGCAAGGTTGTTGTACTGACTGCAACTTTCCAGATTCTTGTCCTCTTCTCTATAGGCTGCTTTGTCAGGACTGGAGATTAGCCCTCTGGTGGAGTTTTTCTTCACCAAGGACAGAATTCTGCAGTCATACAGGATAGTTGTTTTCTGTGGTTTTCCAGACGTTCTGGTGTTACTGAGTTCACCAGTGTGTTCCTTCTTTATAAGAATGTACTAAATTGTTGATTTGACCACTTCATCTGTTTCTGCTATCTCTCTAAAGGGTTTGTTTTGTTTTCTCAGCCTAATGATGGACTGTTTTTACTTGCTTGGACAGCTCTTTGGACCTCGTATTGCAAATTCCAGACTTGGAATCAATTTCAGACCTTCTACCAGCTTAATCTCTACATATGTAAAAGCCAATGTATGTCTGTCTGTATGTCTGTCCTCTTTTCACGAGAGTTCTACTTAACGGATTTAGATGAGTTTTTTTCTATAATATGCTTGAACATTCTGGTTGATTTTGTGACTTCTCTCATTGCGCTAACTTTCATAGTTCACTTGCAAAAGAGATTTATTTGTAGTAATCCGAGACAGAGGCTGTGGGCCAAGGGGAGAGGGGAGCATGATGTCAGGAGTGGAGAGCTGGGTGGGGCCATCCTCTCTCACACACCAGCCTCTGTTTGAGTCGGTGTACCTCTCACCACGGTTTGGAATGTACCTTGCTCCGCTTAGATAACGATACCTGTTTGTTTATTGATTTTTAAAGTGTGTCCTGTTTCACTACTACGTGGGTGGAGCCGCGGAAGACAACTAGTAGTTAATGAAATAATGAGGAAACTGCTCTCACCTGGCTATGGAACAGCTTGTCGGACAATTATACTTTTGAGCCCCTGGGAATGGTGAGGCTATGCAGAAAAATGTCTGTCATTTCTAAACAGCTCATACAATATTTTTGACAAACTCCTTAAATTAAAGCTGAAAGTCTACACTTCAATCATACAATGATTGCTTTATTTCAAATCCATTGTGGTAGCACAAAGAGCCAAAATTATGAAAATTATGTCATTGTCCAAATACTTATGGACCTGAATCTATTTCACTGGGTTCTTTTTTAATAATGCAAAAACATATGACTGAACAATTCAAGTGTGGTACAATAAATGTTGTTATAGATAGCATACACAAAGCAGTATTCGTTGAAGCAACAAACATCAAGCGATCAACTACGAGGATAAATCAAAAAGTAAAGGCATTTTGAAAATTAACCAATTAACGCAAAATTAGCACAATGCAAAACAGTCACAATGGTTAGTTTGAACACACATAGCGCAGCACACTGCCTTTAGTCTAGTTGAAGTCAAAGTAAAATGAACATGGACACTCCACTGCCGGATTATACATTGTTGAACAACACGCCATAGTGAGATTTCTTTGGGCAGAGGGTGTGAAGCCTGCTGAAATTTACCAATGGATGTTGGCGTGTGCAGATCAGTAAGCTGTTTGGGTACGTATCTTGCACAAACTTTACGATACCCCAAGTCATCATACACTATGGCATGCAGAGGTCCGGAGTTGAAATCCAAATGTGGAAAAACAGTGGACAATGTAATCCACCGATCTTCTCTGATGAAGGCATTCACCATTTCAATGTGAGCTTGTGTATTCAAAGTTGAAGGCTGACCAGATTGAGCTTTGTTGGTTACATTTATTCTTGCTGTTTTCAATTCTGTGCTAATCCAACATTCTTCAGTGAATTTCAGCAGATTTCACTCCCTCTGCCCAAAGAAATGTGACTATGGTGCATTGTCCAAAAATGTTGCAACCCTGCAAGAAGGTGTACATGTTCATTTTACCTTAGCTTCAGCTAGACAAACAGCAGAGTGCTGTGTGTGTTCAAACCACCCATAAGCCATTGGAAACATATTGCACTGCGTCAGATCCTATCAGTTGCAATTACAGCATAATTTCCAAATTGCATTTACTTTTTGATTTACCCTTGTAAATCACTAAAGTCCAACAAATTCACACACAGTATGCTGGATCTGGCAGCACTGACTCACAATGTCACTATGATGGTAACTAGCAAAAGGCTTCTGTAAATACAATAAACTTCTCCTTATATTTTTGTTTGTAAGAAACGTCCCAGTTTAAGAGATAAACACTAATTTCCAGTATATATTTCTAGGCTAGCTGAGGGAAAATCCCTCTAGCTTCTCATGGGTTCTCCATCAGCAGGGGTTCCTAAAGTGTCCCCCTTACTAGAGCCTTTATCTCCTAATATGCATCCTTTCATTCTGAAAGAGCAGTAGTTTTACTGTGAGGACTCTTATAACTGTGAGATGCTTACCAGTTAATGGGAGTAGGCTTATTAATACCTGAAAAGCCTGTTTCACATCTATTACCTATGATCTTATCTTATCACTAACTAATCTTGGTTTAGAAAGTGGATAATAAAAGCATTGGTGAAGTGTCACAGGTTTGAATCAGCAAGACAGATGAGGAATGTATGTTGTGGCAAGTACACTTGAAGATATCATTTACTTTACATTTACTTATATGGTTGACACCTTTATCTAAGGTGACTTACAAAAAGTATGATACAATTAGTGACATTTCTTTTGATTTTGCAATTGGAGGACAGGCAGGTCAAGTGACTTGCTCATGATCACACAGTGCCAGTAGCAGTATTTGAACCCACAACCTCAGAGTTTGAAGTCTAAAGCCTTAACCACTATACCACACATAATGGACTTTAACATGGTATTAGTGTATTCTCTGGCACATTCATATGTGGTATAGTGGGTCTGCGGCTCAGAAAAAGGTGGTTGTTTTAATAAATAATTAATTGGCGAACTCACTCTCTGTGGTTGTGCGTGCTGATGCACCTGTGAGGGGTTTGTAGAGTAGCTGGGGTGAGACACCTGCACGTGAGGGTGTGGTCTGTCTCAATTACTTCATCAGCTTCCTGCGGTGTACAATTGAGATGCTATACCCATGGAGGCATATAAGAAAGAGCTGGCGTGAGAAAAAAGGAGGAGAAACAGAAAGGAGAAAAAAGAAAGATCGATCGGGAGAAAAAAGCTTAAAAATTTGGAGAATCAAAAAACAATAGAGACGATCATAAAAAAGGAGGTTAAAAGATGGAGAGAGAAGATAAGAGCGAGAGAGCTGGTTGAAGTGAATGAGAGAGAGAGAAGGCAGACGGCCAAAAGGAAGTCCCTTGAGGGAGCATGTGGCTGATGCTCAGGGGTTGAATTAGGCCACTCCAGCTGAGCGATTAGGGAGCTGGAGTACCTCAGGTGCTACTTTGTTGGAATGACTCTGTGTAAGGCTAGGAGAAAGGCAGCGCGGCTGCAGGGGAATCAGAAGGCTCAGTGAGGCATCCTACGAGGGAACCATGGACCGCAAGCCTGGCAGTGGGAGTTTAGAGGCTTGGGGATGGAGTCCTGCTGGGAGCCAGAGACGGCTACAGGGGCACATGTTTTTTAGCAGTGTGGAAGATGAGCTGAACTGCCGGTTAGACACCTCCTTGGCTAGAAGGATTCACTTAGGGTTAAATCAAGGAGATGTCAGCATTTAAATGAGTGCACTAGAGTTCATTGTTAAGGACAGTTTCCTGTCACTTTTTAAACCTTACTTTAAAGAATTATTTATTTGATTGTTTTAACTTCCACCAACACATTGTTTTTTTTTTTTAATTGTTTATTTATTGAAAATTTTGCACTGAACTTTTGGACACTTTGTTTTTGACTTTTTTTAAAGAAAACCAGTGGAGCACCTTTGCACATACCCCTTTGGAATGTGTTGTGTGTGTTTCTGTACTCATCTGCCTGGCTCATCTGGTTACATTATTGATGGAGTTGGGTTTAAGAGGCTCCCCGGAAGGACCTGGTAGCATGGGGCCAACATGCACCAGCACAGCATCTCACTGTGGAACATGGTTTTGTATACAAAGGCAAATTACAAAGGTAATGGAAATTGTATCAAATGTTGTTGCACCAATTTGCTTGTCAGTCACAATTCTACTGCCCTCACATGTGAATACATTTTGAGGTATATCTTTGTAACTCTAGTTATATGATAATTAAATTATTATATGTTAAAATTCAAGATAAGAATCACCAGCATACTGGGAAAAACCTACTCACCTATGCACTGGTCCCCATGTATCTGATATCCAGGAGGGCATTGACAAGTAAATGAACCTCTTGTGTTATAACAAGTTTGCCCAGGACTACAGTTGTGAGTTCCTTTTTGGCATTCATCTACATCTACAAAGGAACAAACATTAATGCAAATTAGACAATGATCTTTGTTAGCCATCTCACAACACTTTTACTACTTAGCCAGGATAAATTATTGTAAAAGTAAATTAAGAAAGATTAAATAATGCAACAATACAATATAAGAATTAAAAAGATTTTAAAAATACACTTTCTGCTCCTTAATTTAATACTAAATGAAGTAAGCAGCAACTTAAAAGAATAAAGTATACTAGCCGACGCCCGCCGTAGCGAGTTAATATAAACTGAATGAAATAAAATATGTAAGGGAGCTATGGTACTCTCTCCCATGCATCAGCAGAGTAAAACTAATACTCATTAAACTAATAGCTGTCACTTATGCAGTAGAAGGTAACTGAGTTTGAGACAGACATAGTAACCTTTAATCAATGGCAAAAATGATCACAAGTCAGTCTAATGTCTAATTCCTAACTAATTCCAAACCTGTATTGCCTTTTGGAAAGCATACAGTAATTACAACTACTTAGAGATACCTAATGGATCAGTGACTGAGAACAAAGTATCTAATTCTGATAACACTCGGCTGTATTTAACATTAAAACCAAACAATTCTCCTTTATTTACATAATTAACTACTTTTGTGTGGTTAAAAATAATGTGAAAATGATTACACTGAGGAGACACACATTACTTCTTGATGATAATTCAGCAAACAGCATGATGATAGAGACAATTCTTAATTAATGTGGTGTAAACTTTGCTATGTCTTCATTGATGTGAAATTTACTTGCTAGTCCTAAACCCTAAACCTATCCCTGTTATAGGCACATTGTAAATTAAAGCAGCTTCTTAATAATTTGGATACATACAAGTTACTTCATTCATATGTATCAAACAGAATTGTAATGCTTTGTCAGGCTGTTCAAATTACATGATTAATACTATATCACTTTAGCCTAGAGAACTTATTAAAGACCACACTTAAGAGTACACATTACGATCATAAAATCCAAGTATTCTTAAAATTCCCTGCATGAATAAAACCACTGTGGTAGGCTGAGCCTTTGGCAAGTGGACCAAACTATGGAATGCCAATATTACATCTATACTAATAAAAGGCAAAGCCCTCACTGACTGACTCACTCACTCACTCACTCACTCATCACTAATTATCTTTCTTCCCGTGTAGGTAGAAGGCTGAAATTTGGCAGGCTCATTCCTTACAGCTTACTTACAAAAGTTGGGCAGGTTTCATTTCGATATTCTACGCATGACGGTCATAACGGTTGACAACGTCCGCCATGTTGAACTTTCTTATTTATGGCCCCATCTTCACGAAATTTGGTAGGCGGCTTCTCTGCGCTAACCGAAACCGATGTACGTACTTATTTCAGTGGTATGACGCCACTGTCAGCCGCCATATTGAACTTTCCAATGGTCTTTGTTACTTATGGGCCCATATTCAAGAAATTTGGTACGCGGGTTCCCAAAGCTAACTGAATCCTACTTACATACATATATATGTCCATAGGCTGCAGCTCAGTTGCCATGTGAGGCGTTGGGTCCCCCATCCCAACGCCTCCCACGTTGTTGGCTGCCTGCCTATATAAGGCCGTCCGTCACTCCGGTCTCTTCTTTCCCTTCCTTGCTTCACCACGGGATTCACGTCTCCTGGCTGATAACTGCAGCCTTTTTATTTAATCCACGGCTTCTCCGCTGTTTTATTGTTATTTCATTATGATTATAGTTATTGTGTAGGTATTTTAGACTTACTTTACATTGTTCAGGTACCCATTTTCTTTATCATTCCAACCGTACCCGCATTAACATGTCTATCGAGGTGATCACCATCGATCAAAGAACTGTCACTTACCGAGTGGTTTCCATGCCTGGAGATGGCACCTGCCTTTTACATTCTCTGTGTTACATATTGCACGACCATATCAGGCTCACTCTTGATATCCGGAGGAACATTGTGTGTATGTATTGAATGACTGGGACAGGTTCAAGGTGTGGACTGATGATGGTACAGGAGATAATTATACTACACAGGAGCACTATAAGAGTGAAATGCTTAAGCCCTTCATCTATGGTTCTGCATGTGAGTTGATGGCTGCCGCTGAATTGTTCTGTTGTCGCTTTCAAGTATACCGAAATGGCCAAATATTTTACACTTTTGGACAACCGCCAATGCCGCTTAAACATCTTAGATTCAAAGGTCATGATATCAGTAGTGGACACTTTGATGTTTATGAATGTTTAAACTCTCAAAAGCTGCATGCAAAGTTATTGGTGAAACCGGCTGTATGCTTACAATGCTTGACAGATGCCGAATGTCACATCAACACAAGTCCTGAAAACACTGTCATAATTGAAACAAACCATGAAACTCAAACCGATTATGACAGCAGCAATCCAAGCTGTGAGATTTGAGGCAAGATTGCTTTTCACATGGCCAACTGTACGTTGCATGCTCAAGAGTAAGCTCAGTGCACAGCTTGGTCATATTACAACCGGAGGGCTGAACTGACAACATGGTATACAAAGAGATCCTTAACAAATAATTATTGGTATATTTTCCCTCAGTTTAAAAAGGTTTACTTTTCTTCTTAATAAAAATTTTAAGGCAGTACTTCGCCGCTGCGAAGTGTGGGTAGTTTGCTAGTTATTAATATTAATAAGTTGTATCAGTTTCACTTTTAAGGTATGGCTAAATGTTGATTTTTTAGCATAGTACACATCTCAAAAAAATTAAGGGAACACTTAAATCACACATCGAATCCTGATTAACAAAATATTTAATTAGAAAATCTTTACTGAGTAATACTGTGTAATTTGTTTAAAACAAAATGATGTATCTATGGTCAATGGAAACCAAAATCATCAACCCATTGTGGGCTAGATTCAACATCACATTGAAAGTCAAAAATTGAAATCACAGGCTAATTCAGCTAGTGTGAATTTCATCACAGCAACTCATAATCTGACTCAGAAGTATGTATGCCCCGTGCCTGTATGCACTCCCAACAATATCTGGGTAAGCTCCTGATGAGACAGCGGGTGGTGTCCTGAGGGATATCGTCCCATACCTGTAGCAGGGCAACAGTGAGTTCTTGGACAGACTTTGGGCCTATTTAGATGCACCGATACATAATGTCCAAGAGGTTCTCAGTTGGATTCAGTTCTGGGGAATGTGCAGGCCAGTCAATGGCATCAAGGCCTTTATCATCCAGGAACTGCCTACACATTCTGGCCACATGAAGTAGGGCATTGTGCCCAGGGCCCAATTCACCAGTATTAGATCTGACAGTGCCTATGAGGATATCGTTCCAGTACCTTACAGCAGTCACAGTATGGAGCACATGGAGGTCTGTGAGTCCCTCCAAGATCTGCCTCCCCAAGGCATCACTGACCCACTACCAAACTGGTCATCTGGATGATGTTGCATGCTATGTAAAATTTCACCATGGTGACTCCAGATTCTTTCACATCTATCATATTTGCTCAGTGTGAACCTGCTCTCATCTGTGAAGAGAACGGGGTGCCAATGGCTGAACTGCCAGTTGTAGTATTATCCAGAGAATGCCAGTTGAGCTGCACGGTTATGAGTCCCACTAGAGAACTTTGGGCCCTAATGCCATCCTCATTGAGTCTGCTGCTGACAGTTTGGCGAGAAACATGCACACCAGTAGCCAGCTGGAGGTCATGTCTAGGGCTCTGGCAGTGCTCCTCCTGATTATTCTTGCACAAAGGAGCAGATAACAATCATACTGCAGGGTTGATGCCTTTCTAAGGCCCTGTGCAGCTCTCCTTAAGTAGTAGCCTGTCTCCTGGTGTCTTCTTCTTGCTCTTAAAAAATGTGCTGAGAGACACAGCAAAGCTTTTTGCAACAAAATATATGGACATACCATTCTGGAGGAGCTGGACTACCTGCACAATGTGAATCAGCTGCAGGTATAGCCTTATGCTAATAGTGACAAGGACACTAGCACAATGCAAACTAGAGAAGAATCAGTCAGGAAGGATAAGGAGAGAGTAATTGTCTATGGCCACTATCTGCAAAACCATTTTCTCTTTGGGGTGTGACGGACAGCCGGGTCCCATGCCCGGCCGGGACGTCTCTGATGCATACGTCCCGGGGGAGCCATCATGGACTTTGCAATACCTCCCCCGGGGCGCTTGGGGGCACTCTCCCTGGCAGTGGATTCCTCCTCAATCTCCCCCGTGGCTCCATGGAACATGGAGTCCACCACAGCAGCCCGGTTGGGAGATGGGGTGGCCGCTAGGGGGTGCTGCAGAGAGCCAGCCACCACACTGGACGGTTTATCAGCCCCACCCGGAGGTGCAATTAAGACCAGCTGGTCAGGCACCTGGATCACTTCCGGGTGGGGTATTAAAGGGCCTGCCTCCCAGCAATTGAGGCCAGAATCGGGAGGAAGAGGACGAGGTTGCCTGGGAGGAGTGGTGGAGCAGGAAAGTGTGGGTTTGTGTTGGTTTGGTGCTTGGGACTGTGTTGGGCTGGTGGGACATGGGGAAGACACGTGCCCACGGCTGAAGAGCAAAAAAAATAAATACCTGTGAGTGTAAACATGTGCCTCTGCGTATTCTGTGCCGGGTCGGGCGCTATATAGCGCCTTATCACACTGGCATAGCCGGCAGGATCCCGGCCCGTCCATTTGGGTCGGAACCTACTTTAATTATTGTTGTAAGACCCGGCATAGCGAAGCGCAACAGCGCGGGGCACGCGCTCGGCTCAGCAGCGGCGGAGAGTGCGCTCCCGACGCAGTACAGACAGCAGCACAGCGCACCGAAGTGCGCACTGCGCAGGGCCGCAAGCCGCACGCGCAGCAGCGCGAGGGCGTCGGAAAGCGCGCTCCCGTGGCAGGAGCCCAAGCCGGAGCGCGCCGCACAGCTCAAGACACCAACTGAGGCCGCCAAGGAGCTGCTGTAGGCACCGCAGCAATGGGGAAGAAGAAAGCCGGGCATACACAGAGGCCAAGTGGCGGGCGCCACCACGCTAATCCGCCGCATGGGTTGCAGCCGGAGGTAGGTAATGGGCCGCGGGTGTGTTATTCCGCATGTGGGACTTCCTACCTTCCGGACGCCGAGGGGCGAAGCACCCGATGTGGGCAGGGGGACGTGTGTCCTTGGCGTGCTGGAGCCGCCAGCTCAGGAGAGAGTGAGGCAGAGCAGTGTCTCCTTTTCGGCCTGATCCAGCGGCTGGGGGAGGAGAGCCCAGACGAGCTTCCCAGCGTGGTGTTCCGGCAAGGAGAGCCGGAGCAGCTTCCAGAGACAGGTAAATGGGGGGCGTGTGTCAATCACCCGCCGAGGAGGATCGGCAGGTGGGGATGACGGGCGCCCTCCCTCTCCTCCAGACTACCCGAAGGGGCCCGTGGGGGATCCACAGGGTCTTGTTGGCACGCGGTCGGCGGAGGGAGACACGGAGAGCCCAAATCCACCTCCGGCTGCCATTATTAATATACCCTGGGCTGTAGGGGAGGTGAAATCTGTGGTCCTCGCCCTATAGTCCCTTTTGCAAGTTTTCCAGGTCCTGCGGGAAGCGAAGGAGCGGCTGGAGAAGAACCTCGATATCCCGTGCGGAGCCCTGAGTGAATGGCTTCGTGACGGCGGGTGGCCAGCCTCCCACCGGCAGGACAAAGCGGTGCAGGTAAGTGACGCCGGCACCGCAGAGAAAAGGGGGCGGGACGCGATGGCAGCGGTGTTGCTTAGTACTGCCTGTCAGGCGGACCCGCCCACCACACGAGAGGCTGCTGTGATGACTGACAGCAAGGCGGACGAGCGTGCGGGGAGGCAGCAGGTGGAAACCGGCTGCCAAACAACCCCGCCCCGACCGCCAGGGCCGGTCTTGCGGCAGTCCAAAGGGACGCAGGCGGTGCGGGGTCCCTCCTTTTCTCATAGGGGGACTTAGACCGCCAGTGCGTCCCAAAGGAAAGGGGAGCGGAAGAGAAACGGAAACCCCGTACATAGCGCAGTGTATGCCTGACGGTCTGAAACCGAAGGAGGGCTGCACTGCAGAGGGGTGGAGCCGTCACAAGCTCTCCTTGGAGGGGGCGAAGGGGCAGGCGTTCCCTGCCTGCTTCCGCAAGTACCGGGGCCGTACTGGAGGGGGTCGGCTATGTTATAACTGTGGCCGCAGTGGCCATGTCTGGCGGGGTTGTCCCAAGGGACGTCGGGGCAACGCCCCCGAACCTGTTTATTCTGTTTTCACAGGGCGCAGCCGCGGGACCAGGAATGCCGACTCCCCGTCCTTGAGAAGACCGGCCCTCGCGGGGCAGGCGATGAGCCCCACAAGCCTCATCTGAGGGAGGGGCCATGTGACGGACAGCCGGGTCCCATGCCCGGTCGGGACGCCTCTGATGCATACGTCCCGGGGGAGCCATCATGGACTTTGCAATACCTCCCCCGGGGCGCTTGGGGGCACTCTCCCTGGCAGTGAATTCCTCCTCAATCTCCCCCGTGGCTCCACGGAACATGGAGTCCACCACAGCAGCCCGGTTGGGAGATGGGGTGGTCGCTAGGGGGTGCTGCAGAGAGCCAGCCACCACACTGGACGGTTTATCAGCCCCACCCAGAGGTGCAATTAAGACCAGCTGGTCAGGCACTTGGATCACTTCCGGGTGGGGTATAAAAGGGCCTGCCTCCCAGCAATTGAGGCCAGAATCGGGAGGAAGAGGACGAGGTTGCTTGGGAGGAGTGGTGGAGCAGGAAAGTGTGGGTTTGTATTGGTTTGGTGCTTGGGACTGTGTTGGGCCGGTGGGACACGGGGAAGACGTGTGCCCACGGCTGAAGAGCAACAAAAATAAATACCTGTGAGTGTAAACACGTGCATCTGCGTATTCTGTGCCGGGTCGGGCGCTATATAGCGCCTTATCACAGGGGGTTGTCATACGGTTGCTTCTCCAGTACACCTGTTATCACTTTCATCTGCACCAAAGCAGTTGATTCACAACCATGTATGCTTCCTAACTGGACAGATTGATATCCTTGAAGCTTAACTGACTTGGTGTTAGACTGTGATGGTTAAGTGTTTCCGTAATTTTTGAGCAGTGTATAACTCTTCCTGATGAGACTGTTTTTATTATTTTTCTTAAGTATAATATGATGTTTCTAAATATTTCTTATTCTCTTCCTCTTTAGTGGTCTACAGTAGCACTTGACATCACCCCACTTTAATTAAGCATCAGTCGTGAAAAGGTTTTTATAATGTATGTATCATTAGCAGTTACAAACCCATCATCAGCCCTTCCTTTTATGTGATTAAAAAGAAGAAGAAAATATTGCATTTTTTAATGGGCATGGCCTTGAGGTTTATTTTTTTCTAGAATCTATGTTTTTCTATGCTGATTTATCTATATAAGTAAAACTGCAAGCCATTTGAATATCTGTTTGCTTGATAATCACTCAAAAATGGCCGAACTGATTTTCACTAAAATTTGCATGTGCCGTGCCATTGCTCCAACCTAATTCAAGGACTTATATGTTATATAATGAAGAAGGGTTAAAGTGGGAGGGGGCAGCTCAAAAGCCAGTGCTGACGCAGGGACTATAATTTTTTTTATTTTATTAATTTTAACTAGCAAAATACCCGCGCTTCGCAGCGGAGAAGTAGTGTGTTAAAGAAGTTATGAAAAAGAAAAGGAAACATTTTAAAAATAACGTAACATGATTGTCAAAGTAATTGTTTTGTGTATTTGGTAGCAGCGTCACAAAGTTGTTTCCGTCTAGCTGCATTAGAAAATATACCACGACGTCTGACAGACGTATACATATATATATTGTGGTCCCCGGCCGGGGCTAGAGCCCGGCGGGGCGCTCAGGAGGAGGAGAGGAGGGCTTGTGCCTCCTCCAGACCGCGAGGGGCGTCCGTCTTGGTTGTGTAGGGGACCACGGGTACAGGGCTTGGAAGCCCAGCCCTGTAGGGACCGTGGACACCGCCGGGCGGCGCCGATGCGGTTTACCCTGTGTGGTCTTTGGCGGGGATGGAGCCCGGCGGGGCGCTTGAAGACCGGAGGAGGCGTGTGCCTCCTCCAGACTGAGTGGGGGCATCCGTCCTGGTTAGGCAGGGGGCCTCGGGTACAGGGCTTGGAAGCCCAGCCCTGTAGGGACCCGTGGCCACCGCCAGGCGGCGCCCCGGTGCCTAATTATCCCGGGAGCCCGGCACTTCCGCCACACCAGGAAGTGCCGGGGGGAAGACTTTGTGTGGCGCCCGGAGAGCCGCCAGGAAAGCAGCCGACACTTCCGCCACGCTGGGCGTGGCTAAAGAGAAGAGGCCGGAAACACCTGGGGCTCATCCGGGGCATTATTTAAGGGGCCGCCTCCCTCCAGTCATTTGGTGGATGTCGGGTGGAAGTGGACAGAGCTGGAGAGAGGACAGGAGGCGGCCAGGACAAAGGCACAGAACTGTGGGCCCTGGACTTGGGGGAAATCAGTGCAGAGGCACTGGGGTTTGTGTGAGTGCACGTGACTTTTGTAAATAGCACCAGTGTAAATAAACAGTGTGTTGGGCAAAAATATGTTGTCCGTCTGTCTGTGTCCGGGCCAGCGTTCACAATATATATATATATATATATATATATATATATATATATATATATATATATATATATATATATATATATATATATATATATACATATATAGATATAATTTGTGTCCTCTGCAGTGTTAAGAGTATACGTGCAACGCCGGCTGCTTGACTCTAATAGTATTTTTGCAGGTCAGGAGACGCCACTTTTTGCAGACACATTATTTGGAATACATACACTTAATGTGTGTTCCATATCTACAGCAATCTGTGTACATGTAGGATGACAGGAAATGCAAGGCAAGAAATGTAAACACATAACTAAAACAGAAAATTCTTTATCTTACTGTAATAATAACAAAATGCTGATGTGAAGTGTATAATGTGTGAAGACTGAAGTCCAAATATCTAATAAATATGTGTTTTTATTCAAGAACTAGCAAAATACCCGTGCTTCACAGCGGAGAAGTAGTGTGTTAAAGAAGTTATGAAAAAGAAAAGGAAACATTTTAAAAATAACGTAACATAATTGTCAATGTAATTGTTTTGTCACTGTTATGAGAGTTGCTGTTATATATATATATATATATATATACATATATACATATCTACATATACACATATCTACATAAACACAAATCTATATATATATACACATTTACATATATATACATACATACACACACAGACACACACACACACACATATATATATATATATATATACACACAGACATATATATATATACAGTACATATACTGTATATATACTGTATATACAGATCTACACATATATGCATATCTACATATATACACACATATATATACATATCTACATATATATATACACATACATACATACATACATATATATATCTACATATATATATACTGCATATACAGTAGAAAAATCCCCGCGCTTCGCAGCGAAGTACTGCTTTTAAATTTTTATTAAGAAGAAAAGAAAACCTTTTTAAACTTAAGGAAAATATACCAATAACTATCTGTTAAGGATCTCTTTGTATACCACGTTGTCAGTTCAGCACTCCGGTTGTAATATGACCAAGCTGTGCAGTGAGCTAACTCTTGAGAATGCAACATATAGTTTTGTCCAGGATAAAAGCAATTTGCCTCAAATCAATGGCAACCTTTTTGTAGGGTCTGTCCCTGAGACTTATTAATTGTCATCGCGAAGCAGAGCCTTACTGGAAATTTGAGGCATTTGAATTGAAATGGGAGATCAGAGGGTATAACGGTGATGCGAGGAATACATTCAGAGTGTGGCACTCTGCTGTTTTTTTGTGTAGCTGCCTTCACACAGGTTCTCCGCTGCTTTATAAACGAACGCCATATAAGGCCGTGGTTTCTCCTTGCTTCGCGGTTCTGTACTGTTTTATTGTTCGTTTATTACGATTGTTATAGTTATTGTGTAGCTATTTGAGACTTACTTTACTGTTCAGGTACCCATTTCCTTTATTTAATCCGCGGCTTTTACACTATTTTTTGTTCGTTTATTACGATTATAGATATTTATTGATTCCCTTCTTTAGCTGACTGCCTGCTAATATAAGGAGCTCGGCTGGTTTTTTGTGAAGCAGCCTTTACACAGCTTCTCCTCTGTTTTATAAATGAACGACATATAAGGCCATACTTTTTCCTTGCTTCGCAAAGGAAGCTGCCTTTTTATTTAATCCATGGGTTCTCCGTTGTTTTATTGTTTGTTTATTAAGATTGTTATAGTTCTCTTTATATAGCACGTTGTCAGTTCAGCACTCCGGTTGTAATATGACGAAGCTGCGCGAGCTCACTCTTGAGAATGTAATGTATAGTTGTCCAGGAGAAAAGCAATCTTGCCTGAAATCAATGGCAACCTTTTGTAGGGTCAGTCCCTGAGACTTATTACTTGTCATCGCGAAGCAGACCCTTACTGGAAATTGGAGGCATTTGAATTGAAATGGGAGATCAGAGGGTATAACAGGGATGCGAGGGATACATTGCGTGTGGAGAAACTCTAGAGACAGTGTGTGTATTAACTTGTGGATTTTTCTGTGAGTATTTGGTGGCAGCATGACGAAGTTGCTTCCGCAAGACCGCGTTAGTTGTGGAGCTCAGCTCGGAGCATATTCTTTTCCTACCTTGTCAATTGTGTAATGCGTTTTTTGAACAGGTTTGATGCATGGAAGTGATCACTCGTACTGCGTTCAGTCAATTCACGTGAGCTGCTCTCTTATGTGATGTTGCGATGTCCACGGCTTTATTTAATGTTAGCTAAGACCCGGCACTTAAAAGTTTCTCGCTACAGAAATTTTAACTCCGTTACAAAGTGATCCAAAGTCTCGTTTATACCTTGTGTCTTCTCATTAAACTTGTATCTCGCGAATAAAGTATTCGACGAAGGCATGACAAAAAGCAGCGGGAGGGTGTCCATAAACTTAATTTAAACTTACGGTTTACATAGTGCTTTGTTTCCACAGTAGCTGCACTTATGAATAAGCTTGTATGCATTTTTCTTCAGTGCTTTTTGGAGCTGTTCCTTGTTTTCTACGTACTACATTCACAGTCAGTTCACGTGATTACGTGGGAGGCATGATGATTTGACACACAACTCCGCCCCCCATGGCCATCGAGCTGAAGTCCATTACAGTATATGGAGAAAAATAGGTTCCAGTTATGACCATTACGCGTATCTATAAACTTAATTTAAACTTACAGTTTACACCGTGCTCTGTTTCCACAATAGCTGCACTCATGAATATGCATCACTCGCTCGCTTCTTATTGTTTCGCTGCCTTCTCAATTGTATAATGCATGTTTTCTTCAGCACTTTTTGGAGCTCTTCCTTGTTTTCTACGTATTGTGCTCACAGTCAGTTCACGTGATTACGTGGGAGGCGTGATGATGTCACATGATATTCCGTCCCCCACGGCCATCCAGCTGAACTCCATTACAGTATATGCAGAAAAATAGGTTCCAGTTATGACCATTACGCGTAGAATTTCGAAATGAAACCTGCCCAACTTTTGTAAGTAAGCTGTAAGGAATGAGCCTGCCAAATTTCAGCCTTCTACCTACACGGGAAGTTGGAAAATTAGTGATGATTGAGTGAGTGAGTGAGTGAGTGAGTCAGTCAGTCAGTCAGTCAGGGCTTTGCCTTTTATTAGTATAGATATAACCAAAAAAATCATTCAATTTACATGTTGATGTCAATGAATTAAAAACCCAAGCTTAAATGTCAATCGACAGAAAGTTAATATGTCTTCTTGGATGGTGCAGAGGTAAGAGCTGCTGTCCTGTAATTAAAAGGTTGCAGGTTTGAGTCTGGGTGCTCCTCGTTTTGAGTAGCATGCTGCTATTATCATTACTATAATATAATAAAAACATGCATTTGTTTTGAGTCTGTAACACTGTAACAATTTTGACTACTTGTAAAAGTTAGTTCTTTTTTATTATTTAGTTTAATTCTGTCAGTAACGTTCACAGGGTACAATGAACTTGCCTCTCCCTCTTGGAGTTGATGGTATTTATCTCCATTCTTTTCACAAGAGCAGCGACGGCCACATGATTAGCAAAGTTTCAAGCATGAAAGTAATGTAAAAATTGTGTTGAAAAGAAGTTAAATTTGAAGCTTAATTGCTCATAGCATGTAGAAATTTTTATCAATGCAAAAGTCTCTAAATGTTCTAATCCCAGACATTTTCCAAACATTAAATATTGTGTATGTTGAGAGGGTGGAAAAGAGTGATTGTCATGTAGAGGTTCAACAGATAAGAGCTTCTCTATCATAAAGTGCTTCCTACATTGGTTCGATATTCTGACTAAATGATGGGCAATTGGATTATTACTGACGATAGTTTGTATTTACTGGAGTACAGAGCAGGGAATATAAAGAAGTACTGCAAGATTTTAATTCTATTGTAGACCAGGCCTTCATGTGGTTATCAATTTGAGCTGATGTCTAGGTCTTTATGGCCTATATATTTGCTGCCCAGTAAAAAAACTTAAAGGTTTGTGCCATGTCCCCTTCTTCTTTAGGTCATTGTAGAGTTGCCCTTTGGATAAATGAATGTTTAGAATTCCAAAGAAATTAGGTTCTGATTGAATCTAATTTCTTAATTTACTTTATTATTGTATATGGGTTGACTTGAAATAGAAAAAAAGCTTGGGGAGGATATGCATCTTAATAGTGTTGATTCTACCTGCTAATGTGACATGGAGGTTGCACCATCTACTCACATTGTTTAATTTATATAATCCACCTATAATTCAAGCAGTAGGAGTGTGCTGGGACTGACTTGAGGATATCGTCATCAATACTAATAATGATAATACATTTTATTTATTCGTAGGTGCCTTTCTAAAGACTCAAGGACACTGAACAATAGATAAAACACACATTATAAACAAAACAAAAAGTACAAAATTTAAAATTAGACAGAACAATTGTAGTCAAAGAGAAAAAGCAGTCTTAAACAAATTAGTTTTAAGTTTAGATTTGTAAAGTGAGAAAGAACCAATGTTTCTAAGGTCGGAGGTTAATGAGTTCCAGAGCTTGGGAGCAGAGCAACTGAATGCTCTGCTCCCCATGGTGGTAAGACGGACGAAGGGGAGAGTCAAGTGGATGGAGAAAGAGGATCTAAGGGTTCGGGAGGGAATGGCAACATGGAGGATGTCAGACAGATAGGAAGTGGTAAAGGTTGTGGATAGCCTTAAAAGTTAACAAAAGAATTCTGAATTCAATAGGGACCTTAACTGGAGGCCAGTGAAACTGATGCAAGATGGGAGTGATATGTTGAATAGAGGGGTTCTAGTAATGATGCGGGCAGCTGAATTCTGGACCAGTTGAAACTTATAAAGAGATTTGCAAGAAAGACCAAAGAAAAGGGAATTGCAATAATCCAGACAAGAAGTTACAAGGCTATGAACAAGGATATCAGTGGTATGGGGAGTGAGGGAGGGGCAAATATGATTAATGTTATGCAGGTGGAAATAATGATGTGGGACTGAAAAGATAAAGTACTATCAAGGATGACACCCAGACTCTTAAACATGTGGGGAAGGGGAGACAGAGGAATTATCAATAACAAATGAAAAATGATCAGTTTTGGATAATGTTGATTTTGTACCAATGAGAAGAACCTCAGTTTTGTCACTATTTAATTTAAGAAAATTTGAAGAAAATCAGGATTTAATTTCTGCTATGCAATTAATAACTGATGAAGCTGGAAAGGAAAAAGCAGGTTTGCTAGTGAGGTAGAGCTGGGTGTCATCAGCATAACAGTGGAAGCTAATGTTATATTTACGAAAGATATTGCCAAGGGGAAGGTGGTAAATAATGAAAAGGAGTGGTCCTAGGACAGAGCCCTGGGGCAAACCTGAAGTAACAGTGGTGGATTGGGATGTAAAAGGTTTAAGCTGAACGAACTGACTGCACCCTAAGATTTATGATCTGAACCAATCTAGTGGATTGTGGGTAATGTCAATCGAAGATAATCTATTAAGAAGAGTAGTTTGACAAATAGTGTCAAATGCCGCACTCAGATTAGGGAACAGAATAGGGATTAAACCAGAATCAGCTGCCATAAGAAGGTCGTTGGTAATTTTGATAAGTGCCGTTTCTGTACTATGGATGGGGCAAAAGCTAGACTGGAACTATTCATACAGATTATTTTGAGATAAATAAGAATGAAGTTGAATAGCCACTATTTTTTCAAAAATTTTGGAAATAAAGGGTAGATTAGAAATAGGACGTAAATTACTGAAAGTAGTAAGATCGGCATCAGGTTTTTCAGGACGGGTGTTATTGCAGCAGTTTTAAAAGAAGAAGGAACAGTTCCAGTGGTGAGAGAGGAGTAAATTATAGCAGGAATAAGGGGGGCCGGAGAGGGGAGGCAGGCTTTGACCAGAACTGTAGAGAGGGGATTCAGTTGACAGGCTTAGACTTACAGACGAGATCTGAGATTTCTGAGAATGTAGGAAGCTGAAACGAGGAAAATGAGTGAGTAGGTGCGTGAAATTCAAATGAAGTACTGGGGGAATCTGTACCGAGAGACTGGTGTATCCTCTGGATTTTTTAATTAAAAAAGGACATAAGGAAATTGCAAAAATCAGTTGAATAAAGGTGAGAAGGTAAAGAAACGGGGGTTGTGTGATATTATTAAGCAGTGAAAACAATGAATTGGTGTTACCTTTATTGGAAGAAATTATGTGAGTATAATAGATTTGGATTGAGCAGTACAATCCTTGTAATAAAGTCTTTGGTTTTTATACATCTCTTTGTGAACAAAGAGTCCAATTTTTTCTTTACAACCGTTCAAGTTGCCGGCCATTTGCTTTCAAATGCCGAAGTTCAGGCGTGAACCAGGGAGCAGAAACAGAGAAAGAAGCAGATCTAGTTTTTAATGGAGCAAGAGAGTTAAGAATACCATAGAGTCCAGTACTATAGTTTGAAACCAGTTCTTCAGGAGTGGATAAATTATGAATATCCATAATCAATACTAGAGGAAAGAAAAATTTAAGTTAATATTCTTAATATTATGGAAAGACGTGAGATGGGGAAGTTTAGTATTGGAAAGAGCAAGTTTAACATTGAATGAAAGAAGAAAATGATCAGTTATGGGGAGTTCATCTGCAGTACAATCAAGGGGGGCAACTCCAGGAAAGCAAATCAAGTCCAAGATATGTCCTTCAGAGTGGGTGAGAACATCAGTATGCTGCTGGAATCCAAAACTCTCAAGGCAGGACGTAAAGTCTCTAGTAATAGGGACATTGATATTATCCATATGTATATTGAAATCCCCCAGAAGTATTATGTTTGATAAAACAGTAGATACGTGTGTAAGAAAAACAGCAAACTCATTCAAAAAGTCATTATCTGATTTAGGGGGGCGATAAACAGTTGCAATAATACAGCAATCCCTCCTCGATTGCGGGGGTTGCATTCCAGAACCCCCCCGCGATAGATGAAAATCCGCGAAGTAGAAACCATATGTTTGTGTAGTTATTTTTATATATTTTAAGCCCTTATAAACTCTCCCACCTTGTTAGCATTATTAGAGCCCTCTAGACATGAAATAACACCCTTTAGTCAAAAGTTTAAACTGTGCTCCATGACAAGACAGAGATGGCAGTTCTTTCTCACAATTAAAAGAATGCAAATATATCTTCTTCTCTTCAGGAGCAGAGAATTTCAGAGAGAGCACTTGCAAAGAAAAGCAAACAATCAAAAAATCAATACGTGTGCTTTTAAGTGCACTGCAATAAAGCAGCATTTTTTAGAAGAGCGTCAGTATCTTCTAAGCAAACAGCCCCTCTGCTCACATCTCCTCCGTCAGGCGCAGAGAATGTCAGAGAGACAGAGTTAGAGAGCGCGAGAGAGAGCGCGAGAATAAAGCAAACAATCAAAAAATCAATAAGTGTGTTTTTGGAAGCACCGCGATAAAGCGGCATTTCTTAGAGGTGCATCCGTATCCACTAGGCAAACAGCTTCTGTGCAAACAGCACCTCTGCTCACAGCCCCTCCGTCAGGCGCAGAGAAAGTCAGAGAGGGTGAGATAGAGGCAGAGACAAGCAAACAATTGAGCACCGCGCAGGAAGCATATCTTATAGAATTGAGGATTTTTAGTTAATATGTAATACATGCTCTGATTGGGTAGCTTCTAAGCCATCCGCCAATAGCGTCCCTTGTATGAAATCAACTAGGCAAACAAATTGAGGAAGCATGTACTTTAAATTAAAAGACCCATTGTCTGCAGAAATCCGCGAACCAGCGAAAAATCCGTGATATATATTTAGATATGCTTACATTTAAAATCCGCGATAGAGTGAAGCCGCGAAAGTCGAAGCGCAATATAGCGAGGGATTACTGTAGTAGGAATAGGTCCAGTCAATTGACACACAATGGATTTAAGAGAGCTGAAGGCAGGAACAGACAATGGCAGGACTTTTCACTTCTCGTGATACATTATCGCGAGACCCCAGGCCAGAGCCACAGGGTTGACAGATGTAAACAAACCCTGGGGGAGTGGATTCGTTAAGTTGGGAAAATTCAAGAGGTTGTTGTCATGTCTTGGTTAGACAGGAAAAAGTCAAACTTACAATCAGTGAGGAGATCCTGGATGAGATGCCCCTGAGTGGATGTTCAACAGACTGAAGTTGACAATGGTGTTATCGCATTTGGCAATGGTGTTAGCCAACCGAGCTAGGCTGGCTAAGACACTGTGGTCAGCGACCCTGCCTAAGTTACATGGAGTACGTCGAGAATTGGAAGGTCACGTGTGCTTTGCAAACGCTAGAGGCTGTTGAGAGTTTTTGGTCTGTTCTGTGGTGAGAGATTTAAATAAAAAAATACATTTTGCTCTTAAAAACTTGGGTTTTGGTTGCCGCTAAGGAACCGTGTGGGAATTTTTAAAGCTTTTTCCCTTTAGAAGGGTTTTTGCTTTTTTCGCCGCACAAGAGCAAAAGTAGCTGGGTGTTTGGAGGTGCGCTTGGAAAAGTTACTTGTACTTGTACCTGTACTTGTTCGTGTTATCTGTATTTGAATTAGCAACGAGGAGGCAGGGTAGAAAGCAGCAGTAACTGATATCGGCATTTGTAAAAAATAACCGCGTCGTCGTAACAGCGATTCCTTAGTTTAAAGGAAAAGAAAAAAATGTCGCGGCTGACTTCAAAGCAGTAAAAGGTGGAAACTCAGTAGTGCGCAGGTAAGCGGCCAGTGTTAAGACACCGATCAGGCACAAGGAGCAGTAGGAGCAAATAAGGTAGTAAAGTTTTATTTATTTGTTTATTTTAGATTAAACAGTCCTTACCAGTCCAGAGGTAGAACAGTTAAGTGGGCGACAGTGTATTGAGTTCATTAATACAGGGGAATACAAACAGTGCGAGTGAAGAGCTTATAAGTAAGAAGAGGCAAAGTTAGAAGAGACAGAGAAAAGTAAAGTTAACCTCATAGAAAGGCAAATAGCAGGCAGCTGAGAGGGAGAACAGTACAGGAGCTTAAGGGGAAAAGGTGTAAAATATCTGTAGCAGATCTTAGTGTTACCATTTAAGTTAAGGAGCAGCTGAAAGAAGAAGAAATTTAATTTTAAGAAAAAAAAGTTAAGGCAGCTTAGTAATCCCAAATCAAATTTTAATAATGAGGCCAGTGCAATGCAAGTCCTGTTGGATGTTGGACTTTTAGATGATGGTTTGGAAGAGCCAGTTGTCTATGAGGGCTACATCTGCAAGAGATGCCAGCTGATCCAGCACCTCGAGCTCAGGGTCGCTGAACTGGAGGAGGAGTTGGCTGACCTGCGTTGTAATAGAGAATTGGTGGACTTGGCCCAGGTGTCCTTTAGAAAGATAGTGTGCACCCCTAAGGTGGCGCGGAGGAGATTCCAGACCAGACAGGTAGGAATAGGTGGGTCACGGTCACAAGGCGTAAGGTAAAGGGTGCACACTGTCCAGGGGCATCAACCCCAGAATTAGAAGTGTCTAACGTTATCATGTCCTGGGAGCTGGACGGTGACTCTGATAATTCTGAGGTGGTAGGCAGGGTTGAGGAGCCCCAACGGGCCACCTCAAAACCAGTTCCCAAAAGAGAGAGGTAGTGATAGTTGGGGACTCAATCATTAGGGGGATTGAAGCGCAGGTGTGCTCCAGAGAGAGAGAGTCTCACACGGTGTGTTGCCTTCCGGGAGCACAGGTGGGAGACCTCCTGGAAGGGTGGATAGGCTCTTGGCCAGAGCGGGGTGGATCCAGTTGTCATTGTCCACGTTGGAACAAATGACATACATAAGGGTAGTCTGTCAGTTCTGCGATCCAAATTCAAAGAGTTAGGTACCAAGCTGAGGAGCAGAACTGACAAGGTAGTCTTCTCCGAAGTTCTGCCTGTGCCACGCCAGTCCAGGTAAGATTGAGGAGATTAGAAGGCTTAACGTGGCTCAAATCTTGGTGCAGGGTAGAAGGGTATAGGTTTATGGGGCATTGGGACTCCTTTTGGAACAGATGGGACCTGTTCGCCGTGGCGGTTACATCTGAACGGAGGGGCACCAATGTATTGGGGAGGTATGTGTAGGCTAGTCGAGGATTGTTTAAACTAGGGAATTGGGGGGCAGGGAGTTTAGGACAGGCCAGATTTAGATCTATACATGGAAGAACAAACAATGGTGTAGAAATAAAAATGCATAGTAATGTAAATTTTAAGCAAACACGTAAAGATAGAAGGATTAACACATTAAAAATAGCTTGCCTTAATGCTAGAAGTATCAAAAATAAGGTAAGTGAGTTGGAGTTGTATGTAGCAGAGCACAATTATGATATTATAGCAATAACGGAAACCTGGCTAAATAACAAAGATGGGGATGAGTGTAACATAGAGGGATACACATTTTTAGGAAGGATAGACAGAACAGAAAAGGAGGTGGGGTTGCTGTTTATGCCAAACAGGAATTAAATGTAAGTCATCTTCAGTTGGATGATGAGCCCCATCTTAGTGAGGACATGTGGCTTCGCCTGGAAAATATTAGGGAAAAGGTCTCATTTTAGGAGTGTGTTATAGACCACCCAATTCAGACAGTAATTTCAACACACATCTTTTTAGTAATATCAAAAAGGCAAGTTTACAGGGGGATATTATAGTCATGGGGACTTTAATTATCCAAATATTAACTGGGATAACCTTACAGATGGAGGAGCACAAGAGCAGGAGTTTTTAGAAGTAATCAGACTGTTTTTAACACAGCATGTTAAAGCACCAACAAAAGCCTGTCTGGATTTAGTATTCTGTAATAATCAGGATAGAATTGAGGGTGTAGAGGTGATTGAACCACTAGGGTCAAGTGACCATAATGTAATACAATTCTCAGTATTTTGTAAGAGTACAGATGCAAAGACTAAAATTGTTAAGTTGAACTTTAGTAGGGCTAATTTTGAGCAGACTAAGTAGGATAGACTGGGATAAGCTTTTAAATGTGGAGACAGTCGAGGAGCAGTGGAACAGGTTTAAAAATGTTTTGCATGTAATGCAGGACAGATACATACCTAAATTTGGAAGTAATAGGAAACTAAAAAACTCCACGATGGATTAATAAAGATTTAAAAAAGAAGTTGCAAAGGAAAAAACTGCTGTATAAGGCATATAAGACTAATGACTGCAAAGAGAATCGTAGAGCGTATGAGAACATGAGGGCAACCATTAAGAAGGATATCAGAGAGGCTAAAAGACAGTTGGAGAGGAATATAGCAGATAAGGCGAAAGAAGACCCCAAGAGATTCTTTCAGTATTTTAGTAGTAAAAGAACAGTTAAGGAGGAGGTCAAGTTCATCAGGAATAGTAAAGGGGAATTAAAAGATACAGACAATGAAATAGCAGATGCCCTAAACTTACATTTTTCTGAGGTGTTTACAAGTGAGCATTTGGATAACCTCCCAGAAGTAAACGCGACTACTAAGGAGGTACTGAGGGATTTGGAAATTGTAGAGGGAGAAGTGCTGCTCAGATTAAATAAGATGAAATCAAACAAATCACCAGGCCCAGATAATATTTATCCTCGTGTTCTTAAGGAGGCTAGTGAGTACATATATAAACCCTTGACACATATTTTTAGGAAGTCACTGAGCACTGGAGAGATTCCGAAGGACTGGAAAATGGTAAATACCATCCCATTATATAAAAAGGGTGACAGGGAAGATCCAAGCAACTATAGGCCAGTAAGCTTGGAAAATTAATGGAAGGAATTATTAAGGATAAGATTGAGCAATATCTGGCAAGGACAGGAGTTATTCTGAACAGTCAGCATGGGTTCAGAAGAGGGAGGTCGTGTTTTACTAACATGTTGGAATTCTATGAGGAGGCAACAAAAGGATACGATCAAAGTGGAGCTTATGATATTATTTATCTGGACTTTCAGAAAGCATTTGATAAGGTGCCACATGAGAGGTTGGGCATCAAGTTAAAAGAAGTGGGAATTCAGGGTGATGTTTTTAGATGGGTACAGAATTGGTTCAGACACAGGAAGCAACTGGCCGATGTTAAGAGTGGTGTTCCACAGAAGTCAGTGTTATATTTTAATATATTTAAATGATTTAGATTGGAATATAAGTAACAAGCTAGTTAAGTTTGCAGATGATACCAAGATGATACCAAGACAGGTGGATTAGCAGATAATTTGGAATCAGTTATATCATTACAGAAGGACTTGGATAGCATACAGGCTTGGGCAGATTTGTGGCAGATGAAATTTAATGTCAGTAAATGTAAAGTATTACACATAGGAAGTAAAAATGTTAGGTCTGAATACGTAATGGGCGGTCGGAAAATCGAAAGTACACTTTATGAGAAGGATTTAGGAGTCATAGTGGACTCTAAGCTATCGACTTCACAACAGTGTTCAGAAGCCATTAAGAAGGCTAACAGAATGTTAGGTTATATAGCACAATGTCTGGAGTACAAGTCCAAGGAGGTTATGCTCAACCTTTATAATGCACTGGTGAGGCCTGTACTGTGCGCAGTTTTGGTCTCCAGGCAACAAAAAGGACATAGCAGAAAAGAAAAGGTCCAGAGAAGAGCAACTACGAAGATTCCAGGGCTACAGGGGTTTAATTATGAGGAAAGATTAAAAGAGCTGAGCCTATACAGTTTAAGTAAAAGAAGATTAAGAGGTGACATGATTGAAGTGTTTAAAATTATGAAGCGAATTAGTACAGTGGATCGAGAATGTTATTTTAAAATGAGTTCATCATGAACACAGGGACACAGTTGGAAACTTGTTAAGGGTAACTTTTGCACAAACATTAGGAAGTTTTTCTTTACACAAAGAACGATAGAAACTTGGAATAAGCTACCAAGTAGTGTGGTAGACGGTAAGACGTTGGGAACTTTCAAAACTTGACGATGTTTTTTTGAAAGAATTAAGTGGATAGGACTGGCAAGCTTTGTTGGGCTGAATGGCCTGTTCTCATCTAGAGTGTTCTAATGTTCTAATGGACCAAATGGGAATTTATTTTCGAAGTGTCAGCCTGGAGACACTGGCGGGACCCACGGTGGATGTGTCTCCGATGGGGGGAGAAATATGATGTCTGGGTTGAGATACAGTCTAGTTGAGGCTTGGACAGATGGAAGCACAGTTGGAGGAACTCGGTAGCCGAGTACTGAAGCAGACCCATCACAAGTTGGAGAGGGAGCTTCAGTAGGGACCAAACAAACACGAACCAAATAAATATTCTACCAGTCCACATTGTAAGCAAGGATGCAGACAACTCAGATATCTGGGGAACAGAGCCAGGTAAGTCTCAAAACAGGGTTAGGCTGAAACTAGTCCATATACAGCCGCATTGAAGTGTCAACAAAATCACCAGTCGTGCTAGAAATCATCAGTTTATCTATAAATGACTGAAAAATAATTCTCAAAGAATAAATCTGCCCAAATGGAAACAGTTGCTCAGTCCATAAGATCATAAAGTAATTGTAAAAAAGTTCAAAAGTTGCCGGTGACCAGTGGTTGCCAGTTCGCTCAACCAGAAGAACAGGCCATCAATACAAAATTTTATACCAGCCAAAGTGGAACCTCATCGACCATAGGTATGTAGAGTATTATTCATCTCAATTAATTTATATTGTCTTGCACAATTACAGTTTTTGTCTAAGAGTATGTTTTTTGTTTCACAGTGGGTTTTATTTAGCCATTTTGAATTTCCAAAGGAGAGCTTATCCCTTGTTTATTTATATCCAGGCAAACCTTAGTTAGGCTAGTAACCTAGGCTAGTATATGCATATTTTGCCACTAATGTAGTGATATTTAGATTCTGTTAGAATCAAATTAAAAAAGCTACAGATACAGTATGTGTATGTATTGTGGTCAGTATGGGGATTTCTGAGTAGACCCTTGACCCAAAAATAGTCCAAGATGACCAAAGTATGAAAATAAAAAAGAATTTATTGCAGAATAGATAATAAGTAGCAGTAGGTACAGAGATGTAGTACACACAATATATATAAAAAAAAAAAACTGAAAATAACAAAGCACCCTTTTTTAGGCCTATCTAAACCAGGGTTTGAACTATGAATGTATTGTGTGGTGACTAAAGGACCTATCCTTACATCAACTTTTGCTTCTTCTGGTTCTTCCTCATGCCAGTTGAATTTCTATACACATTCCACATGAGTTTAAGTTCAAACGGTGTATGAACTGAAGGACCTTTTAAGTTCCTACATGGAAGCCCTACAACTTTCTGGGTCAGGAAAGGACAAAGTACTTCCTGGGATAATCCTTTCAGAATGGTCTCAAGTGGTCCCAAGTTTCCCTGTAGTCCTGGACTACTGTGTTGAATTAAAAGACCAGGAGTCTCATGTATGAATGGTGTGTACGCACAAAAATGTTGCGTAAGCCCTTTTCCACGTTCAAATCGCAATGTATAAAACCTAAATTTTGGTGTAAAGCCATGCACATTTCCACGGTAGCTCATACCCTGTTGTACGCAAGTTCTCCGCTTGGTTTTGCAGACTGGCGGCACCCAGTGTCAAAGCAGTGCTACTTACTGTTCCTGTGTGGTTACCCTTTCTTTTTTAGATCCACATCCCTGACGCGGCTTTAAAAATACACTGAAGTTAACTGCATATCGTCTGTTAGTTTAATGCATTTCATTGTAATTAACCTGTAACAATATAATGGTCCAGAGAATGGTCAAACTATTCTAAATACAATAGCTGCTTTAGCGTTGTTACTCTCACTGCACCTCTTCTTCTTCTTCTTTCAGCTGCTCCCGTTAGGAGTTGCCACAGCAGATCATCTTTTTCCATATTACTCTCACTGCACCACTCGGAGTATTTATATCACTGTATCTGAGTGGGGAATCACAGCTGTACAGCAGCTGACTGGAAAGAGAATCATCGGTATACAGCATCAAGCACATGCTGCCTCAGCATGCTGTCTATTTGAACTGCTCTCATATAACAAACGCTTCAGAGCCTTTCCTTGTACAGACCTCACGGTTCAGAAACAGTTTCATCCCAAAAACTATAAACGCACTCAATCAGCCCATCAAGTGCTCCTTGTAGAACTGTTTGTACTTATAAGTACAATTACCTCACTGTAAACTTGCGATACAGTTATAATACTGCACAACCTGAGCCACTTTATAAAGCGCATATTTACATATGATGCCGATATCATTTTTAAGATGAAATGCAGCAAAATATGTTTATTATATTATACAGATAAAACTTTAAATTAATTTAAATAATCTATATTGTTAATAAATAAACAGACACGGTGTTGCAGCGCTAGCAAGGAGCTGGCGCTCTGTTCACGGATTGTTCCTGCCTCACACTGTATTCTTCTAAACATGTACTACGAAGATATTTCAATGTTCCATAAAGGTTCTGAAGAATCGGCATTCTAAGTGTACAGCTGGCTTAACGTCTATTACAGAGCTGATTGTGTGGCAATTGGGTTTTAGGAGAAAGAAAAGGAAGGACAGGAATTGGAGGTTAGCACATTTGAAGGAGACAGTACTGCTGCAATAAATTATTTCATCGAAGGTCACACAGGGCAAAGCAAGCATCTTGCGTGAGGCAGGAACCTGTTTAACACAAAAATATTTTCATATCTGGGGCTGGCAACAAGGCGATTGCAACAAGGCGACTGCATCAGGCAGTGCTTTGGTCAGGATGGCATTTTCATGTAATTTTCTTATTTTTTACATTATGAATACAAAAAAGTTAGGTGTGAACTTAAAGAATTACATACACATCCAGTACCATATTTATATACTACCTTTAAAAATTTTGAGAAATAAAATTGCATTTAAAAGTTTTCATACGTCTTACATGTTTTAAAATGCCATGCCACATGTCTGTATGTGGTATTGGTATTCATTACCTTGATTTATATATACCAACATAGGTGCAGGGGGGGTGGGAGGAAAGGCATTTTTTATGGGTGTTCTGGAGTAATACTAAAGAAAGAAAAGTAGCGAAGATAGTGTGGAGGCTGGCTCGGACACAGACAGACAGAAACGTTCATGTCACCCACATCACATTTATTTACACTAATATTTACACAAAGTGCACACTAAACCCCTAAAGTCCCCAAAGTCCTGGCCACAACACAATGCCTTTTTCCTTCAGGTCGCCTCGTTGTCTCTCCTCCAGACCTTGTCCTTCTTCCACCCGACTCTAGTCATTCTATGAAGGGAGGTGGCCTCTTTTATATTCCCCGGATGTGCTCCAGGTGTCTTCCACTGTCACGTCCCAGTGTGGCAGAATTGCCGGCTGCATCCCCGGAAGCACTCTGGGTGTCCCTGTTCCTCTTTCTCCCAGCACTTCCGGGTGTGGCGGAAGTGCTGAGGTCCAGGGCTCCGAAGGCCTAGGGGCATCCCCTGGCGGTGACCACGGGGCCTTACAGGGTTGAGCTTCAAAGCTCTGTACCCATGACCCCCAAAGGCACCAGGGCGGTCGCCTCCACATGGTCTGGGGAAGGCGTAAGCCTTCCTCCGGTCCTCCTGGGTGTCCCGGCCGGGTTGCCCCCCACAGCCATCTCCGACAATAGAAACATTACACTTTGTCATTTTTTTGAAGTGATGTTTCTGTAAGAAGACTGAATCAATGTCATAGCATATACTGTATGTGCAAAATACCATTTCTTTGAGTGGCACTGAAACCTAAAATAAGTCATCAGTACTTCCGCATTTAACTTGCCAGACTGCCACATAACCTACAGTGCCTATTGCCCAAATATAATGAAAAACATTCTATGAAGCAGAAGTGTAATTACTATTCCTACTCATTATTCCATTTGCAGTATCTTTGCCAATTTATGCAAAGAATGCAACATAACCACCCAAGTAATGCAAGGCATCAGTTGTTAAGTTTGATAGCTGCTACAGAGAACTTTTTTTAATGTGACAGAAGCAAAGGTGCGGGGAGAGAAGTATTTTCCAACTGTTTTTCTGTGTGTACCCCAAAATAATCCCAAGGCACACCACGAGTCTACCAACCACAAAAACAAATAAATCTCCTCAACGTGCTAAACTGTCCGAAGGAGCAGGACTATCAGAGATGTCAGCAAAAATAAGCATGGAGGTTGGCATTCATAGAAAAATACTTGGTTAGAGTATAATTATAAAGTCGTTGATAGTGATGAACAGTTGAGGATGGCATTTGTGGAGTTTTAAAACAAGTATTAACATATGTCTATTAAAGATATGTTTACTTCATTTAAGTCAGTCTTTAGAAGTGCATTCAAAGTCTACAGTCGTTTGTATTGTTTAACTTTACTTTGACACGTCCATCTCTCATATGCTATACCAATTTGATGATTAATACATTAGCCTCATTTTCTTATTGCCTTCTTTTCAATTTGCCTTTTAGGAAGGCATTCAAATTCAGGTTGTACTTGCTCAAGTATGTTATTATGTTATTATTTTATCATGTGTTAAAAGGTCAGGTTTAAGTTAAAATTTAAGCTATGACATAATTTTTTTTTTTCAAAATTCTTTTGTGTTGATTCTACATTACTTTTATGATTGAGTGTATATTTACTTCATGATTTATGTATCTATTTTATGATTACATATTTTAATGTTAGAAGCGATTATTCTTGATTAATTCCATGTAATTATGCAATTAATTCATTTTTTTTAAAGGATTCCCAGTGCTAATATATACTGTACACACATACACACAACAAAGCACACATACATATGTACTGTATATATATATGTAAATATATATATATATACAGTATATATATATACAGTATATATATATATATATATATATATATATATCTCTTCTGGTTCATCCTGCCTTCTCTTCAAACCCGGTCTCGCCCACACAGCATTTCTCGATTCCTCTTCCAAACCCTTCCCCATGCTGCCTGCGGCCTCCCATACACCCCCACACTGCTTTTCTCGATTTCGTTCCCCGCTCCTCTCTCATGACTCCATTGGTGTCATGTCACTTCAGCCATGTGTGTACCTGGGAGTCTTTTCTGTCATAGACATAGACTTACTAGATGCTGCATGACCAGCAGCATCATACCTCAACGTCGCCGCCATAAATAATGTGCTGCTAGGGATTGAACAAACCGCTGTACACCCCAAACCAGATCCCGGGGGATTACATTTCATAGGTAAGGCTGAACAACTGTTTTGTTTATATTTGGCCATTAAAAAATCCCGTTTTATAATCTTAGCACTCAAGTTCACCTTACAATAAAATTATACAACATTAGTAAAATTAAAACAAGAGAATGATAAATCAAAAAGCAATAATTAGCAAAGAAACAAAGATAACTGGCAGTAACAGTGCAAAATTCACAATTGGTATGACAGTTTGAAAAGATAAGTTTTGAGGGCAGTTTTAAAATGTGTTATTGAGTCGAGCTGATGTATATGAGAGGGAAGAGAATTCCCAAGTTGAGGAGCACTATGAGAGATGCTCGAGCTCCCATAGAACAGAGTTTGATGTGTGGTACAGAAAGTGGAGCTGCAGGTGAGGATCTGAGTGAGCGAGAGGGAGTGTAAGTCTGAAGGAGATCAGTGAGGCTGTGGAGAGCCTTAAACATTAAAAGCGGTATTTTGTTTTGTATTCTGTAGTTAACAAGGAGCCAGTGAAGTTGAGAGAGAATAGCTGTAATATGTTCAGTGGATTTAGAACAGGTAATTATCTCGGAAGCAGAATTTGAAGAAGTTGTAAGCGATAGATAAGTTTTTGTGGGATGCCAGATACAATAGCAATGCAGTAATACGTGAGGTGACTAGGGCATTAACCAATACTTGAGTACTGTGTTGCGTAAGAACAGGACAAGGTCTAGAAATGTTTTGGAGATGGAAGGAGGCAGTCCGAGAAATATTACTTATATGGGAGGAATTATTTAATAATAATAATAATAATAATTATTATTATTATTTAATACTGCGGTGGGCTGGCGCCCTACCCGGGGTTTGTTTCCTGCGTTGCGCCCTGTGTTGGCTGGGAATGGCTCCAGCAGACCCCCGTGACCCTGTAGTTAGGATATAGCGGGTTGGATAATGGATGGATGGATAATTTAATAATTGCCATTATATTGCCATGTATAAATGGATATAAATAATTGCATGTAAATGATTCGCCAAAATCTGTTGTATGTAAACGATACTGTTTTAAACATTAAACATTATTGTTGTTTCATCAGAAAACCTGGTTTCTATGTCTACCTGTTTTACTTTAAATGGCACTTTTGCCACTCGCAATAGGGCAGACGCGCTGATGTATCATGTCGACTACGCAACACAGTGAATGTGGCGTCTATCTATATATGTCTATGTTTTCCATAACCTGTTACAGGAAGGTACTTTCTCAACCATTGGCATTGGTTTCACTCCTTGCTATTGCTATCACTCCTTACTATTTTCGTTATACTGTGACGGTTGTTTCCTAAGCCTTTGTTATAAAATGAACGACAGTATCTTCTCTGTTGATGGTTTTTTGTACAACGTTATCTGTATTCTGGGATCCGGCAACTGTCTTTTCTGATCAGTGGGTTATTTCTTGACACAAATGGTTGACGACAAAACACCTATTCACACCTATTCACAACTGCATCTTTCAAGAAGTATTTCTTTCTTCTTGATTTCTGAATTCCTTTCTCACCGTTTTCCATTCCTGTTCTTACACCGCTGTATGCTACGGGCGGGCGTCGGCTAGTATATATATGTGTGAGTCCCTGTCATGCACCCGAAAACATGAGGCTGAGTCTCAGTACTTTAGCAAAACCAGCTTTATTCAGTTTGAAACAGGAACAGCACAGTTATTTATTGTGGTGGGATCTACCACTCTCCTATACACACAAGACATATATATATATATATATATATATATATATATATATATATATATATATATATATATACAGTACAGGTCAAAAGTTTGGACACACCTCCTCATTCAATGTGTTTTCTTTATTTTCATGACCATTTACATTGGTAGATTCTCACTGAAGGCATCAAAACTATGAATGAACACATGTGGAGTTATGTACTTAACAATAAAAGGTGAAATAACTGAAAATATGTTTTATATTCTAGTTTCTTCAAAATAGCTACCCTTTGCTCTGATTACTGCTTTGCACACTCTTGGCATTCTCTCGATGAGCTTCAACAGGTAGTCACCTGAAATGGTTTTCACTTCACAGATGTGCCTTATCAGGGTTATTTAGAGGAATTTCTTGCTTTATCAATAGGGTTGGGACCAGCAGTTGTGTTGTGCAGAAGTCAGGTTAGTTGGACGATCATTTTATTTTTCAACAGGACAATGACTGCAAACACACCTCCAGGCTGTGTAAGGGCTATTTGACCAAGAAGGAGATTGATGGAGTGCTGTAAATGGTCATGAAAATAAAGAAAACACATTGAATGAGGAGGTGTGTCCAAACTTTTGGCCTGTGCTGTATATATATATACTACGGGGCTTTATCCCATATATATATATACTACGGGGCTTTATCCCCTGCTCGCTATACTCAGCAACCCCTTCTCCCCCAAAATGCTATGTGACGTTGTGAAGGGGGGGCTGAACACACCCCAAAGAGATGCAGGCCCTCCTCTACAACCCCTGCTAAACAGTGATACAGTGGGAAACAATTTTCCTTTTCTTTTTTTGCACTTCACTTGCCTACCCCTTCCCCAACCCACTGCTAGCAATAAGTGCCCTTGTGAAGAGAGGGGCTGAACGCACTCCAAGGAGAAGCATTCGCTTCTCCAAAACCCCTCTTAAACAGCTGGTTTTTTTACCTACTCTTTGCTCGATCACATGCTGGCTTGCTGCTGCTTCCGTCCCGCTAAACCCCCCCACCCCAGACAGCACTACACACCATTGTGAAGAGGGGGGCTGAACACACCCCAAGGAGACGTGGTTACAACTTCCAAAACCCGTCTTTAACGGTGATACACTAATGTGAACTTTACTCTCATTTCCTTGAGACTTTCAAATTATCCTACTTCCATTATCTCTAACCTGCTCTGAATGTGTATCACGGGACTTGCTTCCAAAGGTTGTAAGTATGACGTGACCTACCTGCCTCGCGGAAAGTGAAAGTGTCTCTCTGTCTCTGTCTCTCTATCTCTCAAAGATCTCTCTTCAAAAGATCACATCTCGTCACAGTCTCGTCCCAAGTTTTTTTTTTATAATAGAGACATATATATATATATATATATATATATATATATATATATATATATATATATATATTGTGACAGATAGGGGGTGCTCTCGTTCCCTTGAACCCCTGTCCACGACTCCAACCACCAGGTAAAAGTCCACAAATTGACTTTATTAATCTTCCACAGTGCACAAAGCACCTTCTCCTCCACTATTCTCATAAACAATCACAATACTCAATCACAAATACAATCCTCCGCTCCCAGACGCGTTGCCACACTTCCACCCAGCTCAGCTCGCCGTCTGGGAGCACCCATAGTCCTTTTATATCTTCTGACCCGGAAGTGTTCCTAATCCCCAGTCCATTTGACTCTCAATCACTTCCGTGTCAGGTACAAGTTCTTTTCTTCAACCCGGAAGCACATCATTCCTCTTGTCCACGTGTGCTTCCAGGGTGTAGGGAAAATAGCCGTTATTCCTCCCTGCAGTGTCCCCTAGTGGCCCCCATGGCATCCAGCAGGGCTGCGCATAAAAACTACATTGTCCATGATGCCCTGCTGGTCTTCTGGGGACCTCCATATTGCAAGGAGGGCTCCACCTGGCGGCTTGGGGGTATTGGCCGGGATAAACAGCCGGCCATCCATCACAGTATTATTCGGAGCGGCCCCTGCTGCCTCTAAGGGTGCTTTCTCTTCTATTTCTTTCTTATTAGGAGACCCCCATTTTATTTTCAGGATCTCCTGTTTGATCTGGGGCTTGTCCACAGTCTGAGTCTCTCTATTAAATAAAGAGAGATCCTTCACTGTCTGCACCCCTCTAGTTTTATAAATTATCGGTGGCGGCGTCTTTAGGGCGGCCTCGTTCCGGGAGTCAGCACTATCCAGCTGCCCCGGCTCGATCAGCCCTTCCACCGACCACTTGGTTAATGAACTAGCCTCTTTTGTAGGGCACGTAGTGTACTGGCACCCGATATTTATTAAAAACGGGGCCGGATTACACTGCGTCCCTCTTGCTTTATATACGGTACGGGTTTCACATAACTGTACCGCCGCATCAAGAAATATGGGAGGCTCTCCACCAAACCACCGCACGTAGTCCGTCATCTTCGCCAACGACGCTTTGGCTGCAGCTCCCAACTCCCCGATGATCTTCTCTATGCTCGTCAGGACCTGCAAGAAACTATTCACGGGCTCGACTAACTGTTCGAGTTCCTGTAAGTCAATATTAATGTTTGCTTCGGCCGGCAGGAGACTTACTTCCTTGTTCGTCTTACCTGCCGACCGGGAGCCAATGAGCACGTCCGCTTCTGGCACGTGCTCTGGAGTGTCTCGCGGAGGCTTCTGGAACTTGGAGTTTTCTGAGGGTCGGGCTGCCTCCTTTGGCGAACTGCGGTCTGTATTAATACTTTTTTGTCATCCCGATCAGCCATTTCCCGACCCTCCTTACCTTCTAATGGGGTGAGCGGTGCCTTGCTCGCCTCCCCCTTCCCCTTCGGAATGTCCAAGTCCGTTACTTTGGGCTCGAAGGCGCAAACAGCGGGATGCGCACCTCCTCCTTCCCAGAAAGCACCGGGATCACTGCCGTGTCCCTCGTCGGCTACCGTCATGCGGAAGTCGTCTTACAGGTGCTCTGGCTTCGACAGGAGCGTGCCATCGTCGTTGGGGCAGTTTCCTTTTTCCCACGGAGTCTCCAGGTGATCATCTCCGAGGTACATGCATGGAACAAAGTGAGTTATTATAAACGGGTTTTCGATATCGTTCCCGGCACGTACCTCAGAGCGATCGTTGGTTCCTGGAGGTTTCTCCTGACTTGTAAGGCCGCTCTGTGACTCCTCCCGAGCGTTGGCCATTGCACCCAAGGCTCTGCTTACCCTTCCTCTTCCCCATTTTGGACATGGATTTTTTGGGTTCTGGCGATGCTGTGGTGATTTCTGACTCTGTTGTCTTCTCAGGGTTCGCTGTCCACAGAAAATTTTGATACAGGTCCTCCGCAATAGACGCTGGAGTATCCTGCCGGCTACGCTACTGTGACAGATAGGGGGCGCTCTCGCTCCCTTGAACCCCTGTCCATGACTCCAAACACCAGGTAAAAATCCACAAATTGACTTTATTAATCTTCCACAGTGCACAAAGCACCCTCTCCTCCACTATTCTCATAAACAATCACAATACTCAATCACAAATACAATCCTCCACTCCCAGACGCGTTGCCACCCTTCCACCCAGCTCAGCTCGCCGTCTGGGAGCTCCCATAGTCCTTTTATATCTACTGACCCGGAAGTTTTCCTAATCCCCAGTCCATGTGACTCTCAATCACTTCCGGGTCAGGTACAAGTTGTTTTCTTCACCCCGAAAGCATGTCATTCCTCTTGTCCACATGTGCTTCCAGGGTGTAGGGAAAATAGCCGTATGTATGAGACCGGTCAAAGTGCCCATGCTGAACCTTGTCCACCACCGAAAGTGACCACAATGGACATGTGGGCATCAGAATTAGACCATGGAGAAATGGAAGAAGGTGTCCTGGAATCACATTTTCTGAGCTGGATGCGTGTGTGTTATTTATCTGAGAAATAGATGGATACCCCTTCAAGGCAATATCATTCCCTGATGGCAGTATCCTCTTTCAAAAGGATAATGTGCCCTGCTACAGTGTAAAAATTGTTCAAGAATAGTTTGAGGAATATGACAAAAAGCTCAAGGTGTTAAATTAGCCTCCAAACTTCCAAGATCTCAATCCAATCAAGCACCTTTGAGATTTGCTGGAAAAACAAATCCAATGAATAGAGACCCCACCTTGAAACATACAGTACTTAAAGTATCTGCTACTATCATCTTGGTGCCAGATGTGACAGGATACCTTCAGAGGTCTTGTGGAGTCCTTGTCTCGATGGGTCAGAGTTGTTTTGGTGGCATGAGGCATACCTACGCTATATTAGGCAGGTGGGATTAATGTTGTGGCTGTTTAGTGTATACATAGTGTGGGGGATGATTCTAACTGAGATGGACCTTCTCCCTTCCAGGCCAGGAGGCCATTATAAAGGAAGGTCAGCGAGGGAGTGGCACTATTACTCTTCCATGCAGGACACAGACATGGAAGGATGCTGCAGTAGGAAGTATATCAGGGCTGAAAAGAACACTCTGGTTGGGCTTGGGAGGCTGGAAGGATAAGACAGTAGGTGAAAGTTTGCAATGGGCAAAGGGTTCCCCGTACTTGTTCAATAGTGTCCTGTCTGGCAAACCCCATTATGGATGTCGCATGGGAGTTGTGGTCCCATGGGGCTACCTCTATGGTTTTGTGGGAGCCACCTGGGGGAACTGTAATATTTTGACTATACAAGAACCACTGTGGTCCTGCCTAAACTGGAAATGCTTCAAGGAGGAAATAGACTGAGCACAAGAAGTAATCCCAGGTCAGAAGTTAAAAAAGAGTACTCCACTTGACGCAGGGAGGCAGAGCTTGGAGAGGAGACAGGCAACACTAAGCAGGGAGGAGTGGAGGTGGATGGAAGGAATGCAAGAAGGAGCAAAGGAATTGTTGTGCTGGGTTATTCAGTGGGAACTGTTCATGGCATTGTTGGAAGAAGCCTGTAAAAGGTACACTTTGCTATTAAATAAAAAGAACTGGATTTGTCTCTTGTAGTTGTGTCTGAGGTTTGGGGTGCTGTTACACTCCCCTACAGGCCACAATATATGCACACACTGTATATTTATAAAATCAAGCATATAATTTTTTTTTATTCTTTCATAAATCTCTTTGAGTAAAACAAATACTAAGCTGATGTATGATTTATAGGCCAATCATAGGTGGCCAATCGTCACAGCATTTCAAAGATGACATAAACCACATGTGTGACAGATTAAGTGCTTGCTCGCACCCTCAGACACCACATCAGACACCAGGTAAAAGTCCAATAATTATTTATTATAATAATAATTGTGCACAAAGCACTCTCCACTCCCAAATACTCCAATAATATTACAACAATAATCACAATCCTCCACTCCCAGACGCGTTGCCCTCCTACCACCCAGCTCAGCTCATTGTCTGGAGCGAGGCACCGCCCTTTTATAGCCCCTGACCCGGAGGTGTTCCTGTCCCAACAGACCACAGTTCCTTATTCCTTCCGGGTCAGGGCAAACAGTCCTTTTCTTCACCCCGGGAGCACGTCGTTCCTTCCTGTCACGTGACCGTGATGTACTCCCGGGTCATAAGGCACGACAGAGCCCATAAGTCCCCCCACAGCGACTCCTGGTGGCCCCTAAGGTATCCAGCAGGGCTGTGTAAAAATACTACAAAGTCCATGAGGCCCTGCTGGACCTCGGGGCATAATCCTGCTGTCGGGAGAGCTCCTCCTAGCGGCCTGGGGGTGAGGACCGGCATGGAAATCTATCAAAGCATGATTCTTCACTAGGGCATACTGCTATACATTCATATCAGGAAAACAAATGTGCAAATATGCTTCAGTTGATACTTTAGCTACAGATCAGATGGTCAGGTATTTATATATTAACTTATTCATTTTCATTCCTGTCATGTTTTATTGGAAATTATTTGAAGATTAGTCTATAAAAATGTTTATGTAATTTTTTCAGTTTTATTTACACCAGAGTCTACAGTGTGTGCAGATTGTGACCATTTATGCAACTGATATCTCATTTTTAAATCTGATCTGTAGTTGGCACAAAATATATACAGTCTGGTAGAAAAGCCCATTTACAGTGTAACCATGCTTTATTATTAATTCATTTGATTGTCTTTCCCTAAATATAAATAAAAATCTAAAACATTGTGTAAATAAATCTAAAGCAAAGCCCTTTAATTTATGTATGCTCCGTTTATTTGTAAATATTCAAGACACTGTACTGTCCATCATTAGTGTATTAAAGAAGACAGTGCTGCTAAAAATTCAGGCTGGCTATCATGAAACCACATTTTCAAATGCCACCACTAATTCTCTGTACGAGTCCGACAATTTCATTGAAGTTGATAGGCAGTAAAATAAATTGACAAAATGATGATGTTAGGATTAGTACAATGCTTCACCCTGTTTATGTCATTTTTAACCTTCTGCCTAACAGTTGTCTTGTTTACATTTTTTATTGTGTTATTTATTTCCCTCTGATTATCTTCTGTGAAATTCTGTGTGTTTTCAGGGGCAGAGCTTTATTATGGATTTGGACTCTTAGATGCTGCAATCATTAGGATTTTACTTACCTGAGAGTCCTAAATAATACACTTGCAAATTGCTGTAGCATTAGCCGGCTTACCTACTATGTTTTTAGACACTTTTATTTTCTTTCTTTATGAATTATAGAAAGGTGTTGTCTCATTTGTATTGCAATTTGATGAAAAAATTGTGTCTTGAAGAACCAATATTAGCAGTAAGGATTAGGGGCCTCATGTATAATGTCATGCATAGAAGTCACACTAAAACACAACGTATGGACAAAAGTGAGAATGTGTGTAAATACAAAAAAAATCAGATGCACAAAACAGTGCATATGCCAACTTCCACGCACAAAACAGTGCATAAGCCAACTTCCACGCACTTCTGCTCCATAAATCCTGGTCAGTGTGAAATACGTGCAGGAACCTTCCACCCCAACCCAACTCCTCCCAGAATTTTGCATATTTGAATATAAAAATCAATATAAATACCCCTTTCAGTTGAGTGTTCTGTTAAAAGACAATAGCAAAAGCACATATAAACAAAGAATTTCACCAAAGGCAAAGTGGAGGTCCTACTCAATGAATTGGAGGCAAAGAAAAAAGTAGCTTTTGGTGGCTTAGGCAGTGGTATTAGCAACCAAAGGAACTTGATGGAATGACACTCAAATATTCAAGATCAGAACGTTGCACAGTGCCTTAAATAAAAAAGAAGTGGACAGATGTCAAAGTGGACGTGAAAATGTGAGTGTCATATGGAAGCATGTTATGGCACACAGAAAAGGAAAAAAAATAGGGGTACGAAAAAAGGTTGAAATGTTGACTTTAATCTTGAAATTTTCAGTTTAATCTCATAGTTGATTTTGTCAAGTAGAATGTTGTAAACTTCATCTTAAAATTGATGTTTAACTTACTAGAGTTTCTCAAATTCCATCATAACTAAATTAGCATGTTAAATGCTTCGTATTCTATGTGTTCTGTGTGTGTGAATCACTACGTGTTTCTAAAATTAGTCTTTCTCTTTCACAGACAGGAGTGCACAGGCACTGATCGCCACACACAATACATTATATTCATGATATTATAGCTCTCTGAACATTTTATCATACAAAGTTGTATACCTGATATAATTTTCATGACGAAATGCATTAAAGAATGTATTAAACATGGGGGCACAGTGGCACAGTGGTAGCAATGAGCTGATGCCCTGTCCAGGGATTGTTCTTGCCTCCCCCGTCTTGAGATTGTTCCTGTCTCCCACAAGATGTTTGCTGGGACGTGCACAAGCCTTGATGACATAATTTATTGCAGTAGTACTGTGTCTGTCAATATAATCAACACTTATAATCAATATAAGTGCTGTAATAAATGTAAAACCAGCTGTAAGATTAGAATGCCAATTCTTCAGAACTTTTAAGGAACACTGAAAAATCTTCATAGTACATGTTTAATTATTCCATCCATCTATCCATCCAGGGTTGTGCCAGTACAAGCAAGTGTATATTGTGAGGCAGGAACAATCCCTGGATGGGGCACCAGTTCATTGCTAAAGCTGTGCCACCAAATGTTTAATTATCAACCATATACTGGTAAAATTCTGTTACAACGAATATCTTTACAACAAAATTATCATTACAACAAAGTATTTTTATGTTCCTTACAGTTTCCCCATATGGCACAAATCTATAGAAATCTAGTTACTATGAAGTACATTCAGCAGATACTTTAATTACAACGAAGTGCCCAAAAGACCTTGAAATGCTTGAATGAATCATCTACAGAGAAGTTAGTTTAGTGGTCCCAGCTCAGTTGTGCACAACAATCCCCAAACAGAAACACTGTAATTTTTTTTTCTTTCTTCAGACTTTCCTTGTATTGTTTTTTTTGCCTTTTTTGTTTTCGATGGTTTTCAGTGATACTTTTTCAAATGTTGACGAGCAATAAGCAAAAACATCCATTGGAATTTAACTCAATGTCACCCTCCTATAGAAATGGCAGACACAAAAAAACGCTAACAGTTCATATTAAAAAAAAAACCTTTACATTTTTGCAGCTCTCGATTGCGGTAAAAAGAAAAAAACGTTGCCATCACACTGTCATCTTTCTTGAAAGACAGAGCAAAAAAAAAGAAAAATCCTGGATTGCAAATGTATGCAAACTGCTGCATTTGAAGACGCAGAAGAAGCAGTTTTTATCTGGTTCAGTGATGCTTGTTCAAGAAACATTGCTGTTAATGAGGCATTCATTCAAGAAAATGTGAGGTTTCCAAACTATCTTGGGACCTCCTCTAACTCGACAACACGCAGGAGCTTCCTGAAGTGCAATCACTGCGTTTGTTGAAGACTGTTTATCTGTTGCTGGGGCAACAGCAGGGTCACAGCTCTGATGTGGTTCGGCACTAAAGCCAACAGAAAAGATCTCGATGGGTGATGCAAGGAACATTGTAAATGCAGGGCACAGTATAACTTGGCCACTAACCTGGCCACAACCCTGCCTGACTGCTGTGTCTGTTTATAGGAGAGTGGCAGATCCAGCTACAATAAATAACCCTGCTGTTCCTGTTTCAAGCTGTATAAAGCTGGTTTTGATAAAGTACTGAGACTCAGCCTTGTGTTTTGATGTGTAAGACAGGGACTTATACTGCACTCATGATCTGGATTCGCTTCTGTGGTGCTTTTCTGACGCGGTAATTGCGCTTCGGGACACACTTCAGTGTGAGGTTCCCGTTGGGTGGGAGGTGGAGGAATTCCAAAAGAGTTCAGAAACCTCACAATATGAAGAAGAAGTAAAGGATGATTCGGCTTCTGATTGAAAACTGTGCTGCCCACAACAAGCTTCCACATTTAGGTAATGTTCATGTTGAATTCCTCCCACTTAATTGCACAGCAGTGCTTCAGCCATTGGGTTTGGGTATTATTCACACCCTGAAAGTGTATTATCGCAAGGAAATACTGAGAAAAATTCTCATCAGCATAACTTGTAGAAAGTAGAAGATTAAATTAACATGAAAGAAGCTATTGAAATTATTGCAAACACCTGGATGCAAGTTAAAAAAAGCACTATAGCAACAAATTCAGAATCTCAATACAACAAAATTTTCATTACAACAAAATATTTTTTAGGTCCCTGTCAGTTCGGTGTAATGGAATTTTACCTGTACATTATTTAAATGAAGTTAACAATTTATTTGTACAATATAGATATTTTAATGCATTTCATCATAAAAATTACATAAAACATACATCCTAGCATTCTAACAGCACACAGCACCAAAGGGATAAGTTCTGGAAATCTAAATCAACTTAGAAGCCAGTCATCATCACTTGCAAATACATGCTCTCTTCTATTGTATTGAATTGAATTCTTGTATTTTCATTGTATGTTACAATGAGATTCAATATGACAATCTATACTAATAAAAGGCAAAGCCCTCACTGACTGACTGACTGACTCACTGACTCATCACTAATTCTCCAACTTCCCGTGTAGGTAGAAGGCTGAAATTTGGCAGGCTCATTCCTTACAGCTTACTTAAAAAGTTGGGCAGGTTTCATTTCGAAATTCTACACGTAATGGTCATAACTGGAAGCTATTTTTCTCCATATACTGTAATGGAGTTGAGCTGGATGGCCGTAGGGGGCAGTGTTTCGTGTGACATCATCACGCCTCCCACGTAATCACGTGAACTGACTATCAACGCAGTACGTAGAAAACCAGGAAGAGCTCAAAAAAGCGCTGAAGAAAACATGCATTATATAATTGAGAAGGCAGCGAAACAATAAGAAGCGAGCGACTGACATATACAACCATATTCATGAGTACCTCTACTTCAGAAACAAAGCACGGTGTAAACCTAAAGTTTAAATTAAGTTTATAGACAGGCTGCCACTGGCGTTTGTAATTTAGTGCCTGCCCATATAAGGCTGTCCGTCAGCAGCAATCCAATAGAAACACTGCAGCTAAATATTCACGGGTGAAGGACTGTGCTTATGCAGAGGAAGATGAGATGGTCAGGGTGATGTTTGGCACAAACTCAGCGAAACTGCGAGAGAAACTTTTAAGTGCCGGGTCTTAGCTAACATTACATACAGCCGTGGACATCACACGAGATGGCACCAGCACAGCTGGGAACCTTCGATGCATGAACACGAAGCAGCTCATGTGAACTGACGCAGTGCACAGACAAAAAGCAACAGTTCCAAAGAGTGCTGAACAAAAACCGAATTACACAATTGAGAAGGCAGCAAAAAAATATGAAGCGTCTGATACATACAAGCATATTCATAAGTGCAGCTACTATGGAAACAAAGCACACGATGGAAAAACTCAATGTCCCGCTAAAGGAAGACAGTGTAAAAAAAAAAGCCATGCATGCATTGTGTCACATCTCAGATAAAGAGGAAGACAAATTGTTTTTTGTTTATTGTTTATTGATGCAGTAAGAAACTAATCGATGAACGAAACCTCTTATCTTTACAACGATTGACAAACACGGAATGTAACTTGAACACAACACATCGTACAAATATGACCCTGATTGAAAGAAATAATGATAATCAAATCCTTGATGACAGCAACACTCAGTAACACTCACAAAACAATTACTGCATATTGACAATCATGTTACGTTATTTTTAAAATGTTCCCTTTTCTTTTTCATAACTTTTTTAACACACTACTTCTCTGCTGCGAATATATATATATATATCCCGATCTACATACTCTCAAATAGACAAGCCGCACGCCATGGCGCAATTGTAGAGGCTTTGCCTCTAGCGCCGACATCCGAGGTTCGATTCCCGAGAATGGATGCACTGAGTATGTACGCGCGCTTCCCGATTCATTTTACCCTCGCATCTACTTGGTTTGGGACGTATGAAAAAATATGTGGTTAACGCAGAATCATGTTACGTTATTTTTAAAATGTTTCCTTTTCTTAGCACAAGCACAGCTGAGAAGCTTGATGCATGTACTCCATAGCAGCGTTAAAAATAACGCATTTAATCACACTTTCAATTCCAAGCAAAGGGGAACTTTTGTCAATGCATGATTTCCTGGTACATCGATTACACTGATGCACACATCACAGCTACAAAAATGTCAGAGTCGGAATGAAGCGCGTTCCTACGACTGATCGGAGGAAAATTTCATTTCAAAAGACTACCCGACGAAGCCTTGATAAAAGCATGGTTTTGTGCACAATGAAAAGCAAGCAAAATTAGATGCATTACAGAAAGCGGACTTTGTGGCTCTTACTGGGGATCATTGGACTTCTGTGACCGTTAGTAATTCTAATTACATCTAATTACAAAATGTTCAATGATCACATTGTTTTAGCCTAATGTACAAAATAATTTTGGCTAAGGTTACTCAGAGTTTAAAGATTAAGTTGGTCAAATTACCTTTTATGTTTCTGACTTATTTTTTTAAGAAGAAAAACTGCACTTTATGTTGAAATTTTGGTTATTATTATTTAAAGACAATACCATTCTGAAAATGTACTGAAAGTACTTAAACTACCACTTTATTTTTAAGTCTGCCAAATTTTAACCAGGATGATATTTTTGTTTCTGTTTTGAATTCAAATGCAGTTTAAAAGCATTTCTTTTTCAGAAATTAAAAGAGCTTGAGTTTACAATATTCATGTCCATGTCTATTATTTGATTCTGTCGCCCACTAAAACCCTTTTAAATAAAAAAAAAAATTGTGATTTGGGGAAAATTTTCATGTGTGATTACATACGATTAATCAAGATTAATTATTACACAGCCTCTAATTAATTGGATTAATTTTTTTAATCGAGTCCCACCCTAATATATATATATATATATATATATATAGATTATATATATATATATATATATATATATATATATATATATATATATATATATATATATATATATATATAACTGTGTATATATATGTGTATATATGTATTGTGGAGGATGGCCGGCTGTTTATCCCAGCAAATACCCCCAAGCTGCCAGCTGGAGCCCTCCTTGCAGCATGGAGGTCCCCAGAAGACCAGCAGGGCATCATGGACAATGGAGTTTTTATGCACCGCCCTGCTGTATGCCATGGGGGCCATGAGAGGGAGCTGCAGGGAGGACCAAAGAGATCTTCGTGCCCTATGACCCAGAAGTTCATCATAGGAAGAGCGACGGGCTTCCAGGGTGAGAAAAAACATTGTTTACCCTGACCCGGAAGGAATAAGGACTTGTGGACTGCTGGGCAGGAACACCTCCGGGTCAGGGAGTATAAAAGGACTGTGGGAGCTCCCAGACAATGAGCTGAGTTGGGAGGCAGGGTGGCTAAGCGTCTGGGAGTGGAGGATTTGTTATTGGTATTTGATTGTTTATTGAGAATTGTGGAGAGGAGCGTGCTTTGTGCACTTTATTATTATAATAAATCCTATGATTGGACTTTTATCTGGTGTCTGACGTGTGGTCCGAGGGTACAAGGGTGCGAGAAAAACCCGTAATCTGTCACAATTGGCGTAGTCGGCAGGATTCTCTGGCTGTCAGTTTGGCAGAGGACCTGAATTTAAAAAAAATTGATTGTGGACAGAATACCCAAGAAGACAGCGTCAAGACACGCAGTAAAAAATTGCGAGAAACCTCACCTTTATCAAGTCTGTCATGGGGAAGAAGAAGACAAAACAGAGTGCCAGCAACAGCGGATGTCTAGCGCTCAACATTGCCTGCGCTCAAGACAAGCCATGGAGCAGCTACGCGTTTCGGGAGAGATTTCCGGAGGAGGACATCTCTGACGAGGTATGTGCAGGGAATGTACTTTATAATCTTTTTAATTTAACAACTGTTGTCCCGTGTACATACCTCCCAGATGTCCATCCGAAGGCTCTGCGGGAGGCAGAAGACAAACCCGAAGGCGATGGCACGCTCTTGTGCAGGCAAACGAGTAACCCGAAGGACTTCCACATTACGGGTGCCGGCGAGGACACGTGACCTACCACGAGGGATTCCAGGAAGGTGATGTTCCATGTCCAGCTGTTTGTGGCTTCGCCCACGAACAGACGGACTTGATTTTTCCGAAGGGGAAAGGGGAGGTGAGCGAAGCATCGCTCAACCCACGAGAAGGTAAGGAGGGCCGGGAAATGGCTGGTCGATCTGACGACAAAATTAATACAGGCAGATCGCATTCAGCCAAAGATGGTGGCCCGGTCCTCGTCCAAAGAGAACTCCAAGTCCCAGAAGCCTCCGCGAGACCCATCAGAACACGTGCCAGAAGCGGGCGTGCTCATTGGCTCCCGGCCGGCAGAGAAGATAGAAAAGGAAGTAAGTCTTCTGCCGGTCGAATTAAATAATATTGACTTGCAGGAACTCGAGCGCTTGATTGAGCCCGTAAAGAGTTGTTTACAGGTCCTGATGACCATTGAGAAGATCGTCGGAGAATTGGGAGCGGTAGCCAAAGCACTGTTGGAGAAGCTGAGGGACTACGTGCGGCGATTTGGTGGGGAGCCTCCCGTATATCATAATGTGGCGTTACAGGTATGTGAAACCCGTACATATATAAAACAAGAGGGACGCAGTGTAATCCGGGCCCGCTTTTAATAAATAGCGGGTGCCAATACACGGCGTGCCCTACAAGAGAGGCCGGTACGATAACCATTGTGGTCGGCGGAAGGGCTAATCGATCCGGGGCAGCTACACAGTGCTGACTCCCGGAGCGAGACAGCCCTAAAGACGCCGCCACCGGTAATTTGTAAAAGTAAAGGGGTGCAAACAGTAAAGGGTCTCTCTTTACTTAATAGAGAAACTCAGACTGTGGACAAGCCCCAGATTAAGCAGGAAAATCCGAAAATAAAACGGGGGTCTCCTGACAAGAAAGGTATAGGAGCAGAAAGAGAAAAAACACCGTTAGAGGCGGCAGGGGTTTCTCTCCCAGCAAGAGAAGGGGCGGACCTAACATTTCCTTATTGTTTTCAGTCCAGTAGGGGGAGAATACCAGGAGGACAAAGGCAGTGCTACGGGTGCCGAAGGTTGGGCCACATTTGGCGATATTGTTCTTGGAGAGAGGGGGAAAAGATATCGAATTGAAATAATGTACCCCCTAGGTTCTCCAGGGACCAAGATATTCGGACTAATCAAGGCTCAACCGGAACGTCCTCTTGGAGGAAGACTTCCATCTCGGGGCAGGCCGCTCCGAATCTTTATAATTCGTCGCTTTGGGATACTGTGGAGGATGGCCGGTGTTTATCCCAGCCAATACCCCCAAGCCGCCAGGTGGAGCCCTCCTTGCAGCATGGAGGTCCCCAGAAGACTAGCAGGGCATCATGGACAATGGAGTTTTTATGCACCGCCCTGCTGGATGCCATGGGGGCCACGAGAGGGAGCTGCAGGGAGGACCGAAGAGTTCTTCGTGCCCTATGACCTGGAAGTTCGTCATAGGAAGAGCGACGGGCTTCCGGGGTGAGAAAAAACATTGTTTACACTTACCCGGAAGGAATAAGGACTTGTGGACTGTTGGGCAGGAACACCTCCGGGTCAGGGAGTATAAAAGGACTGTGGGAGCTCCCAGACAATGAGCTGAGTTGGGAGGCAGGGTGGCTAAGTGTCTGGGAGTGGAGGATTTGTTATTGGTATTTTAATTGTTTAGTGAGAATTGTGGAGAGGAGCGTGCTTTGTGCACTTTATTATTATAATAAATCCTATGATTGGACTTTTATCTGGTGTATGACTTGTGGTCCGAGGGTACAAGGGTGCCAGAAAAACCCGTAATCTGTCACAGTATATATATATATATATATATGTCTATATTTGTATATGTGTATATATATATATATATATATATATGTATATATATATATACTAATAAAAGGCAAAGCCCTCACTGACTGACTGACTGACTGACTCATCACTAATTCTCCAACTTCCCGTATAGGTAGAAGGCTGAAATTTGGCAGGCTCATTCCTTACAGCTTCCTTACAAAAGTTTGGGCAGGTTTCATTTCGAAATTCTACGCGTAATGGTCATAACTGGAAGCTATTTTTCTGCATATACTGTAATGGAGTTGAGCTCGAAAGCCGTGGGGGCGGAGTTTCGTGTGACATCATCACGCTTCCCACGTAATCACGCAGTATGTAGAAAACCAGGAAGAGCTCCAAAAACCGCTGAAGAAAACATACATTATATAATTAAGAAGGCAGCGAAACAATTAGAAGCGAGCGAGTGACATATAAAACCATATTCAGCGGCTCACGTGAACTGACGCAGTGCGCAGACAAAAAGCAACAGTTCCAAAGAGTGCTGAACAAAAACGAATTACACTGCTACGCTCAAATAGACAAACCACACGCCGTGGCTAATAGTAGAGGCTTCGCCTCTAGCGCGGCGTCGAGGTTCGATTCCCAGGGGGATGCACTGTAGTATGTACGTGTGCTTCCCGATTCATTTTAGCCTCGCATCCGCTTGGTTTGAGGCGTATGAAAAAATATGCAGTTAATGCAGAAAGACAGATCACCAATTGAAGCTTTATGAATAATGGATACTTTATTCGCGATCAATGATTGTTTTGGTAAAGCCATACTCAGTGTATTCATTAGATGAACGGTAAAAAAGTAAGAGCGAGGGGAGGGTAACTTATTGAGGCACACAGGCAAAACCACAATAGCACGCGGGCTCGATGTACTGTAGTGCGCGTCAACTCGATCTGAATTGCGCGATCACATTGAAAAATATATCTTTTCAAGTTCTATTTAGTCCATATGTGTCAAACTCAAGGCCCGAGGCCACATCCGCCCGTGTGTAATTATATCCGCGCGAGATCATTTTATATATTATTGTTATTAATGGCCCGGGGATATGAAGTGCTGGTAACACAATAGACTACAGATCCCATAATGCAGCTGCCTTGCCGAACACTTAACGCGTTAATCAAGTCTAGCTTATGATGCTGCAAGTTATTGCGAAGCTAGCCCACACGATGCCGAAGAGAAAAGGTGATTCTGAACATAGAGCCTTTAAAAACCGATGGGAGGCTGAGTATATGTTTACTGACATTGCCGGTAAACCCGTGTGTCTCATTTGTGGAGCTAATGTGGCTGTAATTACAGAATTTAATCTAAGACGGCACTATGAGACAAAACATCAAGATAACCTGAAAGACCTGAATGCAATGCACAAGATACAGAAAGCAGAAGAGTTAAAGAAGAATCTGACACTTCAGCAGACGTTTTTACCCGTGCAAAATCACAAAGTGATTTCAAGTGAAGCTACTTTTATGGGAGACACAAATGCACCAGTGCAACTTGCCCCACTTTCCCTGTTGCCAAGTAATGTTGAACCAAGTCGGCACTACGGTGTTCCCAAATACGCACTTTGCTGATAAACTGAGCGCACTGAGTTCGCACGGCGCTTTGGTGACTTTGAAGAACAAAAAAGAATTTTGAGTTGTTTCGCAACCCATTTGCCGTCGATGTGGAAACTGCACCTGTGCAGATTCAGATGGAGGTGATTGAGCTGCAGTGTAATGGCACACTGAAGGCAAAGTACGATACTGCAAGGCCCACACAGTTTATTCACTCCATTCCCACAGAAATGCTCCAGCTCCGTCTACATGCGGCTCGAACCTTGTGCATGTTTGGTAGCACATATCTGTGTGAGAAGCTCTTCTCAGTCATGAAGACTAACAAAACAGCACACAGGAGTCGCCTCACTGATGAGCACCTGCAGTCCATCCTGAGAATCTCCACAACACAGAACCTCACACCAAACATAAATGAACTTGTTGCCAAAAAAAGATGGCAGGCGTCCAAATCTGATAAGAGCAAAGACAACTGAATGATTTGATTTGTTATTGCTGAAAAGAACACATTTTATTTATATTTCCAGGTTTTGTTATGCACCATGTTCATATTTGAATTTGTATAATTTTGACAGGATATATTTTTATGGAGAGCAAAATCTTTTGGGATATTTAAAATTTAAGTTTATTTTTTATATAAAATTACATAAGAGTAAAGAAATTTGAATGTTTGTTCTTTTAACGTTTACTTTATTTCTAACTTGTATAATTTAGACAGGATATATTTTTATGGAGAGCAAAATATTATAAGTTATTTAAGGTTTGAGTTGATTTATTCCGGAATAATATTCTGTCGACTAAATAAAAATTCCTTCTATTTAAAATTTAAATAGAACTTGAACAGATACGATAGTTCATAATATCCAGGCAGACTTGCACGTAAGAGTGGGAGTCATCCATTTTAACAAACAGCGTATTGCACTGATACAAAATAGCCTGCCCATTTAATTATTTAGGAATGGATAAGTAAATTAAGATTTTGTAAAAATAATGTTTTTCATGTTTTTTCCTTCATGGATTCTGGCACCCCCAGCAACAGTTGCTCGCACCCCAAAGACTGTATGTATATATATATATATATGTGTGTGTGTGTGTGTGTATACGTATATATGTAGATATGTATGTATATATATGTTTATATATGTGTGTGTGTGTGTATATGTATATATGTAGATATGTATGTATATATATGTATGTATATATGTGTGTGTGTATATATATATGTGTATATGTATATATGTATGGATATGTATATATATATGTTTAGATGTGTGTGTGTGTATATATATACTGTATATATATATATATATATATATATATGACAGCAACACTCATCACTCACAACAGTGACAAAACAATTACACTGGCAACACGCATGACAACAATTACATTCTCAATCATGTTACGTTATTTTTAAAATGTCTCCTTTTCTTTTTACTACTCCGCTGCCAAGCGCGGGTATTTTGCTATACAGTAATCCCTCCTCGATCATGGGGGTTGCGTTCCAGACCCCCCCGCGATAGGTGAAAATCCAAAGTAGAAACCATATGTTTGTATGGTTATTTTTATATATTTTAAGCCCTTATAAACTCTCCCACACTGTTAACATTATTAGAGCCCTCTAGACATGAAATAACACCCTTTATTGTCAAAAGTTTAAACTGTGCTCCATGACAAGACTGAGATGGCAGTTCTTTCTCACAATTAAAAGAATGCAAACATATCTTTTCTTCAAAGGAGCGCCGTCAGGAGCAGAGAATATCAGAGAGAGCGCTCGCTAAGAAAAGCAAACAATCATAAAATCTATAGTGCTTTTAAGTATGCAGAAGCACCACGATAAAGCGGCATTTTGTAGAGGAGCGTCCGTGTCCTCTGTGCGAACAGCCCCTCTGCTCACACCCCCTCCATCAGGCAGAGAGAGAGTGAGAGAGATAGAGAGAAGCAAACAATCAAGCACCGCGCGGGAAGCATATCTTATATCATTGAGGAGTTTTAGTTAATATGTAATACATGCTCTGATTGGGTAGCTTCTAAGCCATCCGCCAATAGCGTCCCTTGTATGAAATCAACTGGGCAAACAAACTGAGGAAGCATGTACCATAAATTAAAAGACCCATTGTCCGCAGAAAGCCGCGAACCAGCTTAAAAATCCGTGATATATATTTAGATGTGCTTACATTTAAAATCCAGATAGAGTGAAGCCGAAAGTCGGCGATATACCGAGGATTACTGTATATATATATATATATATATATATAGATAGATAGATAGATAGATAGTTAGGTAGGTCCCACTCATATCAATGACAAAACAATTACATTAACAATCATCTTATGTTATTTTTAAAATGTTTCCTTTTCTTTTTATAACTTCTTTAACACACTACTTCTCCGCTGCTAGTCCTTCATAAACTTCATTTCCTATTAAATAATATAATAACAACAATAATAATAATAATACAATAAAAAACAATGAAAAATATATAGTATGAAAGCCTAAGTACAATATACATGTACATATATTGCAGATGTGCAAATGGTTCATAAAGTGGCTCAGGCTGTGCAATATTACAATCGTAGTGCAAGTTTATGGTGTGGTAATTATTATTATTATTGAGTGTATTTATAGCTCTTGGGATGAAACTGTTTCTGAGCCTTGAGGTCCAAGCAGGAAAAGCCCTGAAGTGGTTGCCAGATGGGTGAAGTTGAAATAGACTGTGCGCATGGCTGAGTGAAATTCATGCAGATGCTGGTAGCTTTCCTGAGGCAGCATGTGCTATAAATTTCCTCCAGGGCTTTGCGATCAGCTGCTGTACAGCTGTGATTCCACACACAGATACAATGGGTTAAAATACTCTGAGTGGTGCACTGAGAGTAACAACGCTAAAGCAGCTATGGTATTTGGAAAAATTTGGCCATTGCATGCACTGTTTTGTTACAGAATGATTACAATCAAGTGCCTTAAATTTGTAAACAATATACAATTAAGTTTGATATATTTGATGAATCCCATTTCATTGATGTGAATCTGAAATAAGGGAGACCACACAGAAACAGTAGCACTGCTTTGATGTTGGGTGCCGCCAGTTTGTGAAACCAAGAAGAAATTTGCATATGTAAGATAGGAGGCTGCCAAGAAAATGTATGTGGCTTTATGGCAAGTTTAGTTTTTATACATCTGAAAATGTGCGTGGAAATGGGCATACGCTACATTTTTGTGCATACACACCATTTATACATGAGGCCCCAGGAGATGAAAGTACAAAGGGCAAAGCAAATGCAATGTCTTAAAATGGGCCTAGGTCAACAACAACATTAATTTATATAGCACATTTTCATATAAAAAGTAGTTCAAAGTGCTTTTGTCGAAACCAACGAAATCAAAAAGTCTGACTGTCAAAAACCAATATGGTATGAGAAACATCAAAATCAAACAAGTTAGAAAATGTATGCATAGTGAAACATTCAGGTGTTTTTAAGGACTAAGCTGACTGATTCTAAAGTTGGAAAATTATACTGTTACTAGCCAACCCGCGGCGTAGCATACACTGCATATAATTATTTATTGATGCGCGAACACTGCCTGAAAGACACAGTTTCGTGTGTAACCCATAGGTGGGGGGCTCTGTGAGTTGGCGGTCGTGGCTCTCTGTCTTGTGTGCGGTGAATAGTCAACATGGCTCAGAGGTGCATGTGGACTTTTGTACAGACGAAAGCGACTGAGGCTGTGTTTGGTGAGTTGTTGTGTGCGGACACATGAGCAGACGGTGTACATGCCTCGAGAGCGATGCTGGATGAGGGAGGACTGTTACAGTTGGCGGGTGGAGCTCTGTCGAGCATATCTCATGGTCTTAGAGTTGGCGGGCGGGGCTCTGTGAGTTGGCGGGTGTGGCTCTCTGGCTTGCTTGCGCTCACTGTCTTGCGTGCCCTTAGTGAATTATATATATAGATTTTAGTTATCTCATCAAAGAGTCTGTTACTACATTGTAATTTATTACATATTTTTATAACATGAGTCATATTTAGAAAGAGCAGCAATAAGTGAATGCTATTACATGCATTAGTAGACCATATTAATTTTAAATGCTGTATATACTCCTTAGCAGTACTTTCTAATATAATGTAGAAAACAACATAGCCCAAATAGGCTTATAGCAGTGCAATAGCTTTTAAATTCAATTAATATAAAAATGGCATATATTGATGTTCTATTGTTAGTTAATGCTTGTGGATCTGTGACTAATTGTAGTTCAAATTTATTACACATTACATTTTTGAAAGAAATACTCTATGGACAGTTAAAATCTGTTTCAGTCTCAAAGTTAAATTGTTGGCTGCTTTGGACCATGAAATAGAGCAGCTGTGGAGTTTTGCTGATAAAATGATAGTGTCAGAGAAATATTGAATCATTAATATGTACAGATGCAAAACATTAAATATAAACTATATTAAAATGAAACCAAAAGTACAAAATAAAAATAGAACTGAGCTCTTTCAAAACCTTATAAAATAAAAAAATGGACACAAAATAAAATAAAAATCTACAAATTTATATGAATTTGAGACTTTTTATAAATAATATTGCACTCTTTTGAAACAGACAGGCAGTGTGGTGTAATAGTTAAAGCTTTGGACTTCAAATCCTGAGGCTGTGGGTTCAAATCTTGCTACTGACTCTGTGTGACCTCAGCAATCATGTGATCTGCCTGTGCTCCTACTGGAAAATCAAAAGAAATGTAACCAACTATATCGTAAATATTGTAAGTCAACTTGGAAAAGGTGTCAGAAAAATGTAAATTTTGTAATTGTGTTTTTGACTTAAAAATATTAGTGTTTAGGATTTCAAGATTTAGACTGTTCTTTGGCTCTTGTAATATTCCTCAACATTTTTTATTTTGTTTTAGCATCGTTTTCTGTATTTAAGAACATTACTGTTTAATGTAATTCATTTGAAAAGTTAATACTCTTGTTTAATTTCTGTAATTGTTCCTTTTTTAATTTAATTAACTAATAAACTTACCAAGGTTAATTGTAAGGGTAATTTCATTTTTCTTGGTGTTTGGGAAGGGATTTTATTTTTACAGTTTTAGCCTTACCATTTTGGATTAAGGTAAAAGAAAAATTAAAACTGTTTAATGTATTTATATTTGAAGTCATCTACAAAAAAATTGGAAATTGAAAGAAAAGTTGGCTAGGGTCATACAAGTTAAGAAAATATGAATATATTTGAGTATGCCTAGAGTTTAGCTCACAAGATTACAAGACACGAGATACAAAAGAATAAAGGCATTTGCATTATTTTGAATGTTGCAACTTAATGTATGAACTGTATTATTCTGATCCATTAAAAATACATTACTTCAACCATAACCACAATTATTTGGAATTCAAAACATCCATGTATCCAAAGAGCTGCCCTACAAAGGCCAAAGGCAGAAGGTGGCATGGCTCTACCTAAATTTCAATTTAATTACTGGGCAGCAAACAAACTATAAAAACCTGGACATGGACACAAATAGATTAACATATACAGGCTTGGTCCGCAGTAGAAATAAAATCCTACAGTACTTCTTTATAATCCTTGCTTTGTGCCCCAATAAATGCGCGTTATCGCCAATATACTAACAACCCAATTGTGCTTCACTAACTCAGAATATGGAACTAATGTAAGAAACATTTTAAGACAGAGAATCTTTTATCGGTGGCACCTCTGCACGAGAACCCTTTTTCAACCCTCGCAAACATATGTAGTTTTAAATATCTGGAAAACATTTGAGATTAAATCACTTAGAGACCTGTATATAGACAACATCTTTGCATCCTACAAACAATTACATTTTAAATTAAACTTTCCAGCAACACATTTCTTTCACTACCTTCAAATTAGAAACTTTGTTAAACAGAACCTGCCCAATTTTCCTCACCTCCCACCTTCCTCTATGCTGGAAAAAAATATTGCTCAGTTTCGAGGACTTAGGCAGCATTTCTGCAATATATAAAACCATTTTACAGTCCCTCCCTTTCAAAGATCCAAGAGGACAGTGAGAGAAGGATCTCTCGCTCAACATCTCAGAAAAGGAGTGGAAGGTAGAATGCAGAGAATTCACTCGAGCTCCATATGTGCAAAGAATACAATTATTCAATTCAAAATTATATATTGAGCACATCTGTCTCACTTAAAATTGTCCAAAATGTTTCCAGGGCAAGATCCAACCTGTGAACGCTGCAATCAAGTTCCAGCCTCACAGGGTCATATGTTTTGGGCCTGTACCAAATTGACATCATTCTTGACCAAAATTTTAAATGCCTTTCAGTCAGCCTTGGTGTCACAATCCCTCCTAACCCATTAACAGTTGTGTTTAGTGTACTCCCAGATGGGCTTAAAGTGGAGAAGGACAAACAAACTGTGATTGCCTTTACTACTGTACACTATTGGCACACAGACTTATCTTGCTAAACTGGAAGAATCCTAACTCTCCTCTTTTAAGTCAGTGGGTAACTGATGTTATATATCATTTGAAGTTGGAAAAATGCAGATTCTCAGTTATAGGATCTGTGCAGAAATTTTTCAAAACTTGGCAGGATCTAATCAATAACATTTTAGAATAAGCTTTTAAAACACTGAGGAAGAAGATTCTCTCCCCATTTCTTTTTCTTCTCCATTTATTTTTATTCACTTATTAATGCATCTATTTACTTATTTTTACTAGCTTTAAGTTTTATTCTGCTGCCCATGCTCTCTTTCTCAGGGGTGGGGATTGATTTGTTTTCAATCCTATTTTTGAAAAATGTATCTATTTGTATGGAATGTTGTGAGATTTCAATAAAATCAATAAAATAAAATAAAAAAAATGCATTACATAATTCTCCATGCAACAAATTAATGAGAGTTCTACAGTATATTAACTGAGTGCAGTTATAGAAATAAAGTTTTTAATAATATACTTAAAGACAACAGAATTTTCCTTGATTATGACCACAGTGACTAACCACTATCAGGTTGGGAAGTGTGCATGGAAAATAACTGAGGGGCATGAATATCCTTAGACCACACCCAAGAATGTTTTTCAGGACCATATCCATTTCAATATGGTCCTTACGGATGACACTGCAGCTGTGACCCACTGGGCTGGCTGCTTTGAGCAGTTGTTCAAAGCTGATCCACCGGCTAGGACATTGGATATCTTTGGGTCCACGGCCCTTGAGGCTGATCTTCCAATTAGCTGTGAACCACCCAGTCTCACTGAGACTGCACATGTGGTGAACCAGCTGAGGGGAGGAAAGGCTGCAGGGATCTGTGGTATCTGGGATGAACTTCTCCAGGCTGCTGGTAAGGCTGTCCTGGCAATCTTTGCTTCCGTTTGGGAGACTGGAATCATCCCAACTGACTGGAAAACGGGTCTTGTCATCCCTGTCTGGAAAGGAAAGGGTGATCGCCTCATTGCAACAACTACAGGGGGATAACAATTCTCTCAGTGCCAGGTAAGGTCCTTGCTAAGGTCGTCCTCAATAGGATCCATGATCACTTGCTCACCTATCAGCGACCAGAACAGTCTGGTTTTACGCCTAAGAAGTCTACCATCGACCACATCCTGGCACTGAGGGCTCTCATGGAGCTCAAACGTGAATATCAGCAGAGTTTCTTTGCAGCCTTTGTCGATTTTCATAAAGCATTCGACTCAGTTGATCATGCTGCCCTGTGGGACATCCTGAGGATTCGTGGGATCCCCTCGAGGCTGCTGAATATCATGGCTGGCCTGTACACTGGTAGTGTGAGTGCTGTGCAGAGTGGAGGCAGAACCTCTGTGTTTTCCCCAGTTGATTCTGGGGTTTGTCAGGGGTGTGCTCTTGCTCCTACTCTGTTCAATGTTTGCATGGACTGGGTGTTGGGCAAGGTCGTGGGGTCCAGCGGCTGTGGGGCATCTGTTTGTGAAGAAAGATTCACGGATCTTGACTTTGCTGACGATGCTGTGATCTTTGAGGAGTCAATGAAGGCTCTGATCAGGGCGCTTGAGAGACTGAACGAGGAGTTTGAGTGTTTGGGCTTGCGAGTGTCCTGGATAAAAACCAAGATCCAGGCCTTTAATGACCTCTTGGGCACAGCCATTGGCAGTGTGTCCGTTTGCGGAGAGTGTGTCGACCTTGTCGAGAGGTTTACTTATCTCGGCAGTGACATTCATGTCTCTGGTGACTCTTCCTATTAAGTCAGTAGACGGATTGGGAGAGCATGGGAGTCATGAGGTTGCTGGAAAGGGGTGTGTGGCACCCCCGATATCTATGCTAAAAGACAAAAGTCCAAATCTTTAGCGTACTGGGGTCTTATGTATAAACGGTGTGTACTCACAAAAATGTTACGTACGAACGTTTCCACGCTCAAATCGTGATGTATGAAACCTAAACTTGGTGTAAAGCCACACATTTCCACAGTAGCTCATACCCTGGCGTACGCAAGTTCTGCGCTTGGTTTTGCAGACTGGTGGCACCCAGCGTCAAAGCAGTGCTACTGTTCCAGTGTGGTTTTCCTTTTTTTTTTAAATCCACTAGGGGGCTTCGACCCCTGCTCACTTCGCTTGCCAGCCCCTGTTTGGTTAATCAGATATACAATTTAAATTTTTTTTTTCTTTGAAATTGTTTCAATTTCATTATTTGCACTTTTACTTAAAAGCTTCTTAAAAACAATATTTTTTTGGAGACACATTGTGACAATGCAACGTATAACTGCCTGTGAGTGAATATTGTTCCTGTTTCCCTAATAAATAATCCGACTTTTTCTAATGTTTGTCCCTGTGATTTATTGATTGTCATAACAAAAGCTATTCTCATGGTAAACTGTAAACATTTTAATACGAATGGTATATCACAATCTCCTTTGGTGTGTAATGTTATTCGCCTTTCTTATTACCTTTCTTTTTGCCTGTTAAAATTTGCATCGCTTCTCCGTGAAATAAATATACAACTGACCGAATTGTGTATTCTTTGAAATTCAACTAGTCATTAATTTAATTGTTCCGTGACCTCCGATTCTCATAACGTATGGTCTATTATTGTGTAAATCCACGTTTTGTGCATTGAATGATGCGAATGCGAAAAGACTTTGTTGTCTACTCTTTGCCTTTTATTTCTGACATCGATTTATCCTACTCCTTTTTCAATTACACCTGGTTCTGATGGTTAATCACCTTTTGTTTTGCGGTAATACAATCTTTTCTATCTTTTTTTTGATACTGTAGCGACTGACATGATAAAGTGTCACAAAAGTTTTACTTGAACAATCGCTGTCTTCGTAACCCCAAACACAACTTTCTAGCACCCTCTCCAATCCTTCACCTCCTGTGTCTTGCCCCCCCATTACCACATCAATCAATACCCTGCTATCAGTCTTCCGTGCTGTACTCCTCCCTCCCTCAATCGGACCGAACAGTCACTTAAAACCAAAAAGGCCTCAACCTAGGCTGGTACGCTGCAATATTTTCTAATTTTACTGCTTTGATATTCTGTACCTTTCTCTACATGTGTATCGCACCATCATTTGTTTGAGCCTTTCAAATTACACTGCTTTCATAATATCTTATCTGCCTTTTTTTCTCTCCAATGCCTTTGGGTCTCTATTCTCCATATTGTCCTTATACGCCTTATATGTGTCAAGAGCACAGGATCTGTGTGCACTATGTGCTTTTACTGCAACTGACTATTTTTTGATGGGTGTGATCTTAGATGATATCTTTTGTAAGTAGGGACTTTCAAGAATCTCTGGGACAAACTCTTGGCACCAAGTCTCATATTTATGGTCCCCGCAAAACACTCCGTGGCAAGTCTCTTTTGTGTCATGGGTCTTTTAAATGACTACCGAGAACTTCCAAGAAGATCACGTATCATTGCCTTGCTTTTGCTTTCGAGGATTTCTTTTTATAATAGAGAGACATACATGATGCGGCTTTATAAATACAGTACACTGAAATTAACTGCATACTGTTTATTAGTTTAATGCATCTGATTGTAACTAACCTATAACAATATAATGGTCCACAGAATGGTCAAACTATTCTAAATACAATAGCTGCTTTAGCGTTGTTACTCTCACTGAACCTTCTACATCATCTTTCAGCTGCTCCCATTAGGGGTTGCCACAGCAGATCATCTTTTTCCAGATTACTCTCACTGCACCACTCGGAGTATTTATATGTATGTGAGTGGGAAATCACAGCTGTACAGCAGCCGATAAGAAAGGGAATTATCGGTATACAGCATCAAGCACACACTGCCTCAGCCATGCTGTCTGTTGAACTGCTCTCATATGACAAGCGCTTCAGAGCCTTTCCTAGGAGCAAAATAAAACTTTAACTTAATTTTAATAATCTATATTGTTAATAAATAAACATGTGAGGACATGGTGTCGCAGTGCTAGCAAGGAGCTGGCGCTCCGTTCACGGATTGTTCCTGCCTCACGCTGTATTATTGCTGGACTGGTGCAACACTGGATGGATAGAGTAATTTAACATGTACTACAAACATATTTCAATGTTCCTTAAAATTTTTGAAGAACTGGCATTCTAAGCTTACAGATGGCTTAACGTCTATTACAGAGCTGATTATGTGGCGATTGGGCATTTGGAGAAAAGTAAGGACAGGAATTAGGGGTTAGTATGTTTGAAAGAGACAGTACTGCTGCAATAAATTACTTTATCGAAGGTAGCACACGGCGCAGCAAGCATCTTGCGTGAGACATGAACAATCACTGCGCCACCGTGTTCCCATGTTTAATAACATGCTTTAACTCCTATCATCATGAAAATGATATCAAGTATACATCTAAGTATTTTAATTATTCAGAGAGCAGTAATATCATGAATTTAATGGATTCTGTGTCCTGTCGGAGGAAGAAAAAGCCGGTTTAAGAAGCACGTAGTGATTCACACACATAGAGCACATAGAAGATCACATACAAAACAAAGCATTTAATGTACTACTTTTAGTTATGATGGGAATTGAGAAATTAGTAAATTAAACGATTTTAAGATGAAGTTTATGATGTTCTACTTTAATGACAAAATAAACTACATGATTAAAGTGGAAATTTAGAGATTAAAGTTGACATTTCGTGCTTTTTTCCCACTTTGTGCCAATTTTTTTTTCTCTGTACCCCAATAAGCTTTCATATGACACTCAGACGGTGGGCTACAACTCGCCTTTTCACGGCAACTGATATCTGACAACTTCTTTTTTTATTTTGGGCACTGTGCGACTTTGTGAACTTGAGCTTTCGAGTTTCTCCGACACTCTATGTCATTCAATCAACTTCCTTTTGTTGTTTATACCACTGTTTAAACGAACAAATAGTAAGTTTTTTCTTGCCTCCACTTGGTATTCGCTGAAATTTCCCCCCATGCTTTTGCCATTGCCTTTTCATTGCTGAACGTAAGGGCTATATATAATTATTTGATTATTTAAAGAGGCATAATTCTGGGAGGAGACTCGGTGGAACAGTGGGCGCGTGCACGTGTGTTATTTTTCACGCTGACTGGGATGGAACATGGAAGTTGGCATTTGCACAGATTTATGCATCTGGATTTTTTTGTGTGTAAGCAGATTTCCGCTTTTGTCCATTTGCCATGTTAGAGTGTGAATTCTATGCACAGCATTATGCATGAGGTCATTGGTGCTTCCTGTCTTGCTATATGGTTGCGAGAAATGGATGCTATCCAGTGACCTTAGACAAGACTGGACTCCTTTGGTACTGTGTCTCTCCGGAAAATCCTTGGGTACTGTTGGTTTGACTTTGTGTCAAATGAGCAGTTGCTCATGGAGTCCCAAATGAGGCACATTACCTGCATTGTGAGGGAGCGTCAGTTACAGTACTATGGCCATGTGACACATTTCCCTGAGGGAAATCCAGCTCGTAAGATCCTCATTGTTGGGGACCTCAGTGGCTGGACCAGGACAAGGGGTCGCCCACGTAACACCTGGCTGTGGCAGATAGGGGGTCATTTCCGAGGGGTGGAACTGGAGCATGTGTCTGCTTGGGGGGTTGCCAACCAGGATCCCGAGTTGTTTCATCGTGTAGTGGGTGTGGCAAAGCACTGTACCAGTGAAGGCTCCCTGACTTGACTTGACGCAATCCATTTCAATGCACTAAATAGCCAAAATGAGAACCTTGACAATGACAGTCTATGAGAGCCCACATTTCACACTCTTCATTACCATCCACAAAAACAGAACAGGGAGAAGCTGTATGAACATAATAAGAACTATAGTAAATAGATTTGAGTGCTAAAAATAAAATATAGAACGAAACTTAAAATGATCCATTATATTGACTATACAAACCATACAATCACAAAAGAATCTCCAGAAATAAGTAAAAATTGAGTATTGTGGTCTGAAATAATACAGGAAAGAAATCCATTAAAAAAAACAATGGCTTTAAGAAAAAAATTAGGCAACTACAGAATGAAGTGGAGCTTTAAAAATTTGGAAAAATTAGCTTACTTAGAGAATTTATCAGCCTGCAAATGGATGGTCATATGCCCATTAGAGGGAGGAAACTGCTTCCCATAGACAATAAGCAACAGGCTTAGGTTGCAATAACCCACTGGCAAACTGTGAAACAATTTAGCTCTTCTAATATACAGAAATGTAATCATGAGCTTCTTTTTGCATATTTTCCCAACAAAAGTAGCTTTTTAGTATAATCAAGGTTTTAAAAAGTCTAGATTTCTAAACATACTGGACCTGTATAAATAATTTCCTTCTAAATTCTGGAGGTACTTTATATTTTCGTGCAGTTATTTTCTTCAGATTAGGTGCCCTATCCTGAACTGAGATAACCAAAACATCTAGTGGTTTAAAAAGACTGTCAGAATAGCACCCAAAATATTTTTCTGGTGGAAGAATTGGTTCAGGACCTTTGGATGCTTATTTTGGATTATATAGCCTAGATCAAGCATCAGCCTTACCATTTTTGTCAACATAACGGTAGTAAATGATGAAAAATAAAATGGCTAAAAAATACAGCCTATCTAGCCTGTCAAGTGTTCATTTTACATTCTTCAGATACTTAAAACTGATTTGATCAATAAATATCGCAAAAAGAAACTTACCTTCCTCAAGCCACTGTCTCATTTTTTTAAGGCTAAATTATCAGTTAGGAGTTCTACTGTATATTTCCAACATCATAATTTTGTTTTGAAAAAGTAAATTTCATTGAGTGGATAGATGCTTAAATGCCCTTTGTGTCTCAAATGTGCATACAAAATTTTTTATGACTCTTCTTAGTTAAAGAGGTGATACGAGAAATCACTGAAGTAGAAGTCGTAATGAAACAGCAGCAATAGTTAGAAAAGCTTACAAATCTCTTTAAACTGATCCATTACCAACCCTTTACAAGTTATTTTGGAACTGGGAAGTAAAATTAATTTCATGAAAAATTCATGTTTGTCTAATTTAACAAAGTACTTCCTTTACATGTTGGATAAGCCCATATTTTCAGAAAAATGAGAATTTCCTTAATCAGAACAAAGATCCCTCAAATGTCATGAAAATGTCAGTAATGAAGGAATGGAATACCATGGATGCACTAACCTATCCAAAGGACATTACCCTGTAATCACAGTGCCTGTTGGAAGTATTAAATGTTGTCTTCCACTTACCTAAACTTGATAAGATTATAAGCACTGAAAACATCCACTTTGGTAAAAACTGTGGGTCAAGTGGGACCTATTCTATTTAATTCATGAAAATCCATACATAGTCTCAGACATGCACTATTTTCCCTCAAAAAAAAAAAAACAACACCAACTGAACTGCTGTATTGTGCTATAAAACCATGCTGTATTTTACCTTGATAATATTTTTCCATATGCTCACTCTCAAGTTTAAATTCATATACTGCACTTTGAGCATGGGAAAGGAGCTATATAAATAAACTGTATTATTATTATATTTTTCCTTTTAAATAGAACAGCATCAGACAGAAATTCAAGAGAACAGTCATACCTTCTATGCAGTTCCAGAAACTGATCTTTAATAACACTAGAATCCCTGAAGCCTACGGAAAAACTTGTAATCCTGGGTCAACTTAAATTCCTTTGCACCTCTCCATCAGCGCCTTTGTTTTGTAAAAGTGTCAATAAACACAAGCAGCAAGCAGCCTGCTAACCCATTAAACACAGCGGCCAACAGAACTGAAGTCAGTCGCAAAGTTCTCAGAGCACAAGTGAGTTTATCTGGGTGTGAGGTGTCTGGAGTTGTATAGGGTACTTTACTCGTACTGTTTTTTTTTTGCCTTTTTTGTTTCCTGTGGTTTTCAGTGATACCTTTTGCTTATTGCTTGTCAACATTTGAAAAACATCCATTGGAATTTAAATCATTGTCACCCTCCGCAGACACTAAAAAACAATAACAGTTCATATTAAAAAAAAACTTTACATTTTTGCAGCTCTCGATTGCTGCAAAAAGAAAAAAGACGTTGCCAGTGAATTCGGAATTTTGCCATCAACGCTGTCACCTTTCTGGAAAGACAGAGCAAAAAAAGAAGAAAATCTCGGGTTTCAAACGTAGGTGAACTGCTGCATTTGAAGACGTAAAAAAGCCGTTTTTATGTGGTTCAGTGATGCTTGTTCAAGAAACATTCCTGTTAATGCGGCACTCATTCAAAAGAATGTGAGGTTTGTAAACTCTCTTGGGACCGCCCCCAACTAGACAGCACGCCGAAGAGCATACCGAAGTCCGATCTCCCCATCTATGGAAGACTGTTTACCTGTTGCTGGGGCAGCAGCAGGCTCAAAGCTATGCTGCGTCTCTCAGCTATGCTGCATCTCTCCAGCAAAGCGAACAGAAAAGATCTTGATGGGTGGTCTAAGGTAGATTGTAAATGCAGATAACAGGATTACTTGATCACTGATCTGGCCACGACCATGCCTGACTGCTGTGTCTGTGCATAGCAGAGTGGCAGATCACGCTACAATAAGTAAGTGTGCTGTTCCTGTTTCAAGCTGAATAAAGCTGTTTTTGCTAAATTACTGAGACTCAGCCACGTCTTTTGGGGTCCAAGACAGGGACTATAGTGTGACCCTGATCATTTATGATTTGCTTCTGCGTCGCTTCTCTGCAGTGCTATGAGCCTGTTTTTGCCCTGCCCTGGCAACGGAAAAACAATCTTCCACAATCGCTGTAATCATGCTTCGGGACGCACTTCAGCGTGTCGTTCCTGTTATTTGGGGATAGGGTGTGTCTAAAAAGCATTCAGAAACCTCCCAATATAAAGAAAAAAAGGATGATTCAGCTCCTGATTGATAACTGTGCTGCCCACAACATGCTTCTGCATTTAAATAATGTTTGCGTTGAATTCCTCCCACCCAATTGCACAGCAGTGCTTCAGCCATTGGATTTAGGCATCATTCACACCCTGAAAGTGTATTATTGCAAGGAAATGCTGAGAAAATTTTTCGTCAGCATAACTTATAGGTAGAAGGAGATTAAAATTAACGCGAAAGAGGGTATTGAAATGATTGCAAACGCCTGGGTGCAAGTTAAAGAAAGCACTATTGTAACAAATACAGAATCTCATTATAACAAAATTTTCGTTAAAACAAAATACTTTTTAGGTCCCTGGGAGTTCGTTGTAACGGAATTATACCTGTATATTATGGGGGTCACAGCATTGCTTTTTGACATTGTTTACTTTCTAAAATGTCATCTTCAGAGAGTTATGAATTTTTTGTGTGCTGTTTTGACGGCCATCTTGATTGCCATGCATGTCATCATTGTAGTAGTTCTGTTGCTGTTTTTAGGCTGCAGTGTTGGTTGTCAGGGGCATGGCCTCGGTGGTCACAGCACAATTACATTGATATGAAAGGTTAAACATGGCCTGCAAGTTTGCGTAACATTCAAAAGAAATATCTGTGTGGTTGTTGCTTTACTCCTTACTGGTATTAATAGGCCCAGAGCCGGCCCGAGACAATTTCGGACCTGAAGCTAACTGATACCGAGGGGCCCGACCCCTATAGCTAGGGAGTCTGGGGTAGAGCTCCGGCCGGCAAGCGATTTCCTGCATTCTGAGCTGCAGAAATGCGTTTTCCTGGCATCTACAGCCATGACTTTTTGACGATTTCCGTTTGACACTGACAACCGTAACCGTAACACACTGACAGGAGCCAAATTTGCAGGCTCTCAGCGCAGACTGTCGTACGAGGCCCTGAGTGAAGGGTATGAGTGATGGAGGTCGGAGTGGGCCCGCATAAATGTCTTTAGTGACGATACATTAACAGATAAAGCTACATTTTAGCCAGCTTTTGCTGTTTCCACCAGGCAGCACATGGAGGTAAATGGCTAGGCCAAGCACTTTTTTTTTGCTTTTTATATTTTTTATATATTTTTTTTATTTTATGAAGATGAGATCCACATTAATTTGTTTTTACATTTTTATTCGGTTTTAAAGCTTGTTTTCATACTTTCGAGATATTCAGATTTCCGTATAAAATAACTTACCAGCAGATATTGAAATCTATTTCACACAAAAGACACTTTTCAAACTTTGGCACTGGCAAACTCATGAATAAGTTCAGAATAATCAAGAGATCCGACTATCTCTTGCTCAATTGAAATCAATGCCAGACTATTCAGACGTTCGTGACTCATGGAGCTTCGCAAGTAATTTTTGATAAGCTTGAGTTTTGAAAAACTCCTCTTCGCTGAAGATACACTTATAGGCACAGTCAATGCTATTCTGAGAGCCACAGCAACATTAGTGCTTGCATGGCCGTTGAGTTGCTAGGAACTAAATTGGCAAACATGCAAATTTTACTGCATAGTGTGTGTGGGTCAATGTCTGATTCATTATTCTTCAAGTCAGTTAATGCAATTTTCAAGTCCATAGAGAATTTCATCAAGGTATTATCATCCATGGATGATATTAACTGATAATTGTGCAGAAATCCAAAATTGTCGAAATGCTGTTTCATTTGATCAAACCTCTCATTCATGGACATGTTTGCTTGATCCAGAAGGACAAGAAAGAATTCTGTGCAAAACTTTTCCTTTGGATCAGTTATTAACTCATCCCGGACTTCATAATCAAAATGGCGCTTTGTTCGTCTCCTGCGTAAACTGGTTACTGCAGGAAATGTGACATCCTCGGAAGGCATCTCCAATTAATTAGCAAGCTCACTGGCTGTAGCTTCTGCTAATTCTAGTCCATTTTCTCTGTACGAAACCAAATAGTCAGAGACACTATTTTGATGCATTTGAGAGCAACATCATAGTGCATATTTTCATTTTGCAAAATTTTGCTGGCTACATTGATCTGTGAAAGAATGTCGTACCAAATCGCTAAGGAAACAAGAAATAGAAAATTGTTCAGCTGCTTGGCTAATATAGCGGCTTTAGTTCTAGCCTTATGATCTTTAGAATTTTCAGAAACATCTACCAGCACGTCATACACAGAGTCTATTTGGAATCTGACAGCTTTAACACTCTCAATCCTGCATTCCCATCTGGTGTCACAAGTGCGCTTCAGAGTGAAATTATTGATGTGCTTCTCCAGAATCTGCCAGCGTACTGTAGAAACACTAAACAGCAAATAGATCTGATGTAACATTCCAAAAAGCAACATGGCAGTTGGTGACGATATAGCCATTTCTCCAACAAGCAAATTAAGGCTATGACAACCACATGGGATGTTGAATGCTCGTGGATTTTTATCCAGTATTCATTTTTGAACGCCACTGTGTTTGCCTTTCATATTGGAATCATTATCATATCCCTGTCCCCTACAGTTACCTAGGTCCAATTTCAACTCCGAGAGCATCTGTAAGCATTGGTCTGTGAGATTGGAGCCAGTGCTATCATCAACGGCTATGTACCCTACAAAATATTCTCGAACTTCCACTGAGGAGCCATCAATATGAACAATCCTTATTATCATCGTCATCTGCTCTTCATGGTTTATATCAGTAGTGTAGTCAAGAATGATTGAGAAATACTTGGCCTTATGAATATGGGAAATTATTTTCTCAGCGTAGCATTACCCATCAACTGAATTATTTTATTTTGCACGTTTTTGCCCAGATAATGATCGTGGATTTCATTGTCTGTAATCCTTCGAACATTCTCTTGCATGCACGGATCAAATTTGGCTAACAATTCCACTAACCCAAGAAAACTGCCATTATGTGGGGCAAATATACGATTGCTAGAACCTCGAAACGCCAGGTTTCTTTCACCCAGAAACTGAATAATAGCAATAATTCTTGTTAATACAGTGCGCAATGTTCAATTTCTCTTAGCAGAAGTTCTTGTGCATGCTTATCAATGGTACATCCTGCCTTTAAGCGATTTTGAAATTCTAACCCATCCTTAAAGGCACGTATATGGCAGAAATTTTGTGACTGCACACGTCTCGGGACAAATTTCTTCAATCACTGCAACCATCAGTAGTCAATTTGATCTGGATATTCAAGAATAACTTGCAGCAGAAACAAAAAAACTGCATTTTTGTTCCTTGAGTAAACAAGCCAGGGCCTGTCAACAAATTCCCCATTTGGTAATTTTCGGGAATAAAAGGAATCAGAAAAATGGTGCCCATCATCATTCATCGGAAATTGAATCCCGGTTTCGCGAAAGGGCCCTTTTTGGACTAGGAAGACACGTTCCTTGTCTGTGATTGCTACACCCCACAAACTTGGATCTCCCCAAATAAATGAATCGAAATCATTATCAGCCTTGTCGTGATCTTCATCTTTCTGGTTAGAAAGCGAAACGGCTGGAAACGTTGCTGAACTTGACGAAAAACCCATGTCCATGTCATTCTTAATGTCATCGGCTTCTGACTCCTCGGAGTCGGATACAGGTTTGTGGGGCTTGGACGCCGTTGCGGTATCTTCACCTAATTGAAGTTCAGTCCTGGTGCTAGTGCTGCTGCTAGAGCTAACCGTTTTCGTTAGGAAGCGTTGCAAAGCGCCTTTTTGGGTAGCGAAGAATTAATCTTTCGCTGCTTTTTCTTTACATTTTTGAGCACCTGATTTATATTTCTTTGGCGGCGGAACTGAAGACATTTGGAATACAATAATTTCAAACTGTGGAAATTCGTCAAGGCCTAACTACTATCTACAAGATGTTCTTTCTAACAAAATGGAAATATATTGATATGAAGGAAAGTGATGGCTTTACGAAGAGAAGGGCCCCTTTTATGCTTTGATGAGCTGTGGAGGCGGCAACAGGAGCGCGGGCCTGAGTGAAGCGTAATGAAGATTGGAGTGCCGAGTGGAGATGACCACGTTGAGTAATTAGGTGATGGAATATGTTGCCCGTGAATTATATATATAAAAAAATTAGTAATAGAGGTTGGAGTGAAGGAGTCTGTTGGTCCATTGGGCCCTTCGCAGCAGCGTCACATCACAGGGAAAAAAAAAACCTTGGGTGCAGTGGGCCACCTCTAGCTGTGGGCCCGAAGCGGTCGCTTCGTTCACTTCGCCCTAAGGCCGGCTCTGATAGGCCCCTTTTTCACTATGAATCTTAATTCACATTTAGAAACTGCCATCTAGATTATGGCTAAAGCATTAAATATATCACAGGACCAGGCCAGATTCATTCAGATCAGGTACTTTTTCAATCTCAGTCATCTATAATATACTCCTCATGTACTATATTTCAGATCCATGTTAGTGGTATGATCTCTAGACAAAGAACAAACTTTTAATACAACTGAATGAAACATTTTGGGTTGCAATAGGTTTATTTCATTTTTTCCCAGAGGTTGTAGACTGGATAAGACTGCTGCATGTATATTCCAAAACAATAGTACATACAAATGACCAGCTGTTTTTCTGCTCTTAGGTGAGGTAAAAGACATCAATGCCCTCATTCTCTTTTTTGTCACTATCCACAAAAGAGAAAATGTCAGGATTATTTGAATGGAGAAGTTATAACAAGAAGTTTCCTGATATGCTGTGTTAAATTTCTAAACCAAACTATTTACTTTCACACATTCTACGTATAATGGACACAATTCAGAAGATATCAGGTTTCAGGATAAAGATGGGTAAAAACCATTTCTCAGTTTAAACTTCAACAGGTTGTATTCCATGTACCACACTAATTTATTATTAAATTTATAAATTTATTACCTACTATTACATAAGGCCTTAATTAAATATTCAAGCATTCCTTTATCGATAAGTATCAAACAGTTCAAAATGTTTTGATGTTTTGTTTCACTAATGAGAAGAATTACCAGAGTCAGAGTTAACATTTATGCAGAGTTGTTACATTGCCTTCAATCTATATCTGTATATAATAATATAGTGTACATTTAACTACATTTATGAGGAATAAAATAACACCCCTGTTTTAAGAATTTGTTGCTTCATAGAACTAAAAGATAAGATGACCTGGCTGTCTTAGAAGGTTGTGAATGTGTAGGCTGTGGTGTCCTTTTGACTGGTATCCTCATAGATTACTACAGAAACAGAATCTGTTATTCCTTCCTAATTAATTGAGTGCTTTTAATGTGTGTATTGCAACTTATAAATAGCCATAGTAATAGTAAAAATATTTAGGTTTTAAATACACTCAGAACATGGCACCAAAACATTCGAAACATGTTTTATTATTGACGACTGTATCCTTAACATGAAATCATATATCTCTCCCTTATCTGAAATATGCATCATTTTGTGCTCAGAACAAGCAAGTTACTGAAAGAGTACAGAATGTATAGTTTGTTTACAGAACACACTTTGCGTGCATAACATAGTTTGATAATACATATATACTAAGTTACAATAATTCATACTAAAAGTGACAGTACAAGTGATTTTAGAGAATGTACCATACCTCAGTAGTGTATAGGTGTAGGCACGGGAGTGGCAGAGGTAATAGGGCAGCAATTAGTAATATAGGTTTGTCCCCTCACTAATATTTTATGACAGGTACAACTGAGTAAACATAAATGAAAGTATATTTCATTTATTTTCTCATTTCCTCATGTAATTAATTCCCTCCTATGCCCCTACTGTAGGGTCCCTACTACAGTACAATCCTGCAGACAAAGAAGTAATCTCTTAATTAGATTAAAACCAAAGAACATCTGATTTACAGGTCCACATACATGATTGGATTAATATTTCAATTTTGCAATCAAAGACAATGAATGGAATGTGACTCTTCAAAGAATATATTCAATTTTTTTAAGGTCACATACTTTCATTTATTCCTAAATGTTACTAGACAGCTATTCTAACATCTTATTGAAATCCTACCATTTACTAATTGCTCCATTAGGAATTATTCCAGATGGAACATGCATTACCAAAGACTTCTCTAATCTGTTGGCTTTTGCCACTTGCTTCTACAGTACACCCCGACTGATCTCACAACATTTTCAATTTTTCATAGGCTAAAATATGTGTTATGTTATCTGAAAGTCAGAAAAATTAAGTATCATATGCAAGTAAGAATTTCACAGTATTATGTACACATAATATAATAACAATGAGTCTTTAAACCCTATAGGGATCTCTACTTTCTTCTTCGCTAATGGCAGCTTTACCTGTCTTTCAAGTCTTTCATCTCCTATGGCTGCACAGACAAAAATTGTCTCTCTAACATTAATTTCTTTTCTATATGTGAATAACCTTTAATTTTTTTTTAATTTCACTAACTAAAATGGGAAATATTTCCAGCTACTTTAGAGAATATATTACGCTAGCATTTTAAACACCACTTTTGTTTTGAGAACCTTTTATTTTATTTACTTGTATGTTTGAACTTTTATTCTGCCATTCAGTGAGAGAAATACTGAGAAGGAATGAAAAACATGAAAGCATGACAAACTGTATTCTATATGATGTTCAGTAAAAAAAAAAAACAGAAAACACATTTAAACCAGGTAATTGACGTTAAATTTGTTGAAGCTGAGAAAAAACAAACCAGGAAATTAGTAACATGAGGCTTTTTTGCTGTCCTCACTAGCAAATGCAGATGAAACAATTTTTCAATACCTCTTACAAATTAAATTAAGTATATTAAACTGTCCAAAATTAATGTACATTAATGGGGACAGAAAGAAGTAAATATTTTCTGAACTGTTAAAAGCAAAACAGAAGCTGTTTCTTTTTTACAGATAGTATTAAATAATTAGTAAGCCAGTAAGTACATTATTGAACCTTGATATTTCAGTTGAGAAGTCTATTTATGCTACATCAGGCCCAAACCAATTATAAAGAGGATGGAGAACTACATTTTGTTCAAACACTACTTTTGTACAGCAAGAGGGTTTGTAAGTAATTGACAAAAGCTCAGGCACCTGTAAGAATTGTTTGTATCGATTTTCAAGGCTTCATTAGCTTCAATTGCTGCAGAAAAGTCATAGAGTAATTTCTTAAGCCATTATTTGTTCACTGAAATGGGCATTTTTGCATATTTCTAAAAATTACATTACTTAATTACTTAGTTTTTGGTAATCTAAACTTTTTTTTCAGCCTTGGACAATACCACTTACTTTTGTAACATTTGAGATTTTTCACTGGACTTATATTGCTTACATTATATTGCTTACATTCTATTGCTTACAATAGAAAACAATAAAACTGAAGTGTTCTAAAATTATCTGATATTATTTTGAACATATGATGTTGTATACACTGTTTTATTCATTATCTACTATTGTATTGTACTATTGCTACTAGTCTGTTGCAGACATACAATTAAGTATTTCATTATACTGTGTACACATGACAATTCATTTGATGCAGTTAATGCATCCCTGCCACAGGTGCTACAACAAATTATAAAATATTTCAACTGGTTAAAGTTTGTTGCATTAGCTAGATATGCTCTTACAATTTAAGGAAAAGGGTCAAGCTAAATGAATTCTTTGTTTGCATTTAATTTAATCAAGACATGAAAAAATCAATATAGCATACTTTGGAATTATAATTATAAACAAATAAATGAACTGTGCAGGTTTTAGTGTTTGTGGCATTACTACAAGCATTGCACTCTGCATACTTGAGAAAAAGCCACCTCTTTTAACTGAAATCACCCAGGATATACTATTTAAAATTAATAAAGATCTAATTGCAGAAGGTTAAAGTCAGCCAAATTCTGACAGCATGGTGTTGTCATTCATGTGAGCCTGGGGGTCACTTTCAATGCGTAACAGAGATAAGCAATACCATAACCTTGAACCAAGAGGAGGAAATGTCACTAACTGTCCTTTTTCTTTCATATGCAGCTCCAAGAAGACTCCCAGTGAGAATATTTGACCCTATTTTTGTGGACTCGCAGCATTCTTTGGTTCATTAAAACAATAATCTTATAATCCAGACAAATGTAAATACTATTTCATAGATGCTATTGGGTAAGTCTATCATCTGTTTAACCAAACACCTCACATAAAAGTACAAAAAATGCCAAGATTGTCAATATAATATATACTAAGTTGTTCAACCTTGTAGTATTTTTAAGTATACGGATGTCTAATTGTGGGGAACAAACATAAGCCTTTTGCATCAATGATGAACAAAGTGCTTACAGCAGTGCCGCATCATGTTTTCTACACTCTGCACAAATAATATTTAGAATAATTGTGTTATTTGTTACTTGTTTATACGCAAGATTATAAACCTATGAGTATTCAAAAAAGATAGCTTGAGCAGAAAATAAAAGACCCTCACACAATTTTGAGGAATTTTCCATTAAGTGAGAAAATTTTAAAGGGTGAGAAAATTATTCCTGGGACAGCATTGCCTCTTCTCAATTCTTCAGTCAGATTGGCCATCTTGTTCCTCATCTATATATATAATTCACTAAGGGCACGCAAGACCCTGAGCACAAGCAAGACACTGTGGGCACACAAGACAGTGAGCGCAAGCAAGACAGAGCCCCACCCGCCAACTCTAACCCTTCTACCGCGTCATGGAATACGCACGACAAAGCCACGCAAGCCAACTGTAACCGTCCTCCTGAGTCCAGCATCGCTCTCGAGGCATGCAACAACTCACCAAACACAGCCTCAGTCGCTTTCGTCTGTGCAAAAGTCCACATGCACCTCTGAGCCACATTCACTTTACACCGCACGCAAGACAGAGAGCCACAATTGCCAACTCACAGAACCCCACCCGCCAACTCTAACTAAGGGCAAGCAAGACAGGCAGCACATGCAAGACATAGAGCCACGCCCGCCAAAGCCCGCCCGCCAACTCGAACTAAAGGCAGGCAAGACAAAGAGCGCACGCAAGACAGAGAGCCCTGCACACTAACTCTAAGACCATGGGATATAGTGTATAAATGGATATAAATAAATGCATGTAAACGATTCACCAAAAAGTGCATAAGGAATAATGTTTCTTCTTCACATCCACACCACTTCATGTGCCATTATAAACACATTTTCTTTAATTTAATAAGAAATCAGGACAGTTTAATGTAACATGTGTCCTTTAAAATAATATCATGTTAACGTTTATTTTATCAATTACACAATTGTTTCCTTTGGTACAATAATAGGCTGTATGCAGCTTGCTAGCAAAAATAGCCTCTTGTGTCACAGCTTGATAAGCATGGTTGAGCAAGTTTTAAACATATAATGGGGCCTGTTATAGACATGAGTTATTCTGACTGATGATTTCTGTGCACAGTCCAGGACATCAGCTGACTGTACCAGCTCACTATGATCTCCACAATTCCTTGTGTAAACAAAAAGATTCCTGACTGTATTCCAGCCTTTTAAAAATGTCTTTGAAGATGTTATGCTGATTGATTCTAGAAGTCATCTATATGCTACACCCTTATGTGCTACCTGCTATCTAAGATCTGTTTAAAGACATACTTTATAGAAATATGTCTAATCCTACAGCATAAAAATCTATATGGTTATGATACAGATATAAATCAAGTGTGATGTGCATAATGATATTGTAAAAATATGTCATTTGGAAAGGGTTCTTTTTGAATTATCAAGACTAAATATGACTAATATAAATTATTAACTCAGAAAGTTAAATATAAAAAATGCGGGAAATCCAAATAACTTCAGAAGTGCAAAAGCTATATAAAGTATGCCCAAAAAATTAAAAAATGTACATTAAAAGACACTGTACGTGACGACCCTGTCAGAACATGGGACAAATGTTAAAGAAGGTAGTTTAAGACAAGACTGTATAACCTCCTGAACCTTGAGCAACATACACTAGCCGAGAAAAATGGACACTGACAGATACTGCCATTCTCTATGCCAAGTATTCCATCATGAGCACTGGTGCATACCATTTGAGGAAGAGAAATAGCCTCTTGGTAAACAAGCTAGAGTAAGGTGAAGGTCCAAGATGAAACCCCTACACACAACCAAAAAAGAATCCAAGCCTGGGTATGAGCATAGGGTTCAAGCAATAAACAGAAGCAATCCTGACTCATTGCTCCACTGCATTTTCTTATGACTTTCTTTAAAAATTTACTTTTTCTGTGCTTAGTTTACTTTGTATTTCATTTGTATTTAAAACTTTTGTATGGTCTTCTCATATATTTGAAGAAGGAAGAATTTCTTTAACAACTGGTGTGATTTATGTAAAATTAATTCAGTAAGTTCCCTGAACAGTGGAAAATCTGTGACAAGAATAGGCCACACTTGTACATTCTTACAGTACATTCTTAAGATATCCAAAATCACAACGAGTCAAAATCTGAAAGCCCTCAAGGTTAAAGTACATTACTAGTTAGTTTATTACATGCACCTGCAGTTCTTTATTTGAGGAAATATCTAATGTTTGAATGAAATTTACCCGAAACTAATATCCACTGGTGCCTCAATGTTCTTTCTGAAAAGTTTGTGTTAAAGATGAATCAGACATCCACCCGACACCTTTCTTATATTTTCTTCATGATATCTACTTATACCCTGTCACCTTTTCATTTCAATTCACTTAGCAACAAAATCACTCAAGTTTTCCTTATAGATGTCACAGTACAATCCTTGATTATGTCTAGTAGGTCTTCTCTGGACTTTCTCAAGTTTTCTGCTTCTTAGTCTTCTAATATGTGGACATATTTGGTTAAGTTTTAAGGCTTTTGTTATCACCTTTGGACTAATGACCCTTAAGCCCAACTTTAAAATGCATAAACAGGCAAGGTATTATTTAAAATTAATTTAATATATGCCTCAATTGAGAACAACAAAAGTTTTCCTCAACATGATTGATAGGCAGCATATCAACAAATGAAAAGAGTATGTTTGAGTCTCTTCTTGTTGGTAAAGTACAGAAACATTCAACATGAACAAAGAGGTCTATTTTGCCAGAGTTAGGACGAAATAGCATTAAGACTCCAACAAGCAAAAGTAGGTAAACACACTAAGGTATGAATTGAAATATACTACTGTACCATTTCCTAATTTTATAAGTCACACTGGATAAAGAGATCTGTGTAATATCATAATAAAAAATAATATATAAACTGTACTGAACCTTTTGTGTTACTGCAAAAATACAGAAATCATTAATCTTCCATGTTACAGAGGTACAGTTTAAAAACAATGGAACAATAAAAACAAGAAAAATATATTAAAGAGATTAAATATTGTCTCTGCAACTTGCAAAGTATAGCAGTGAGTACTGTGACAGTTAAAAAATATGTTAATAATGTAGTTGCATTTCTTTTTGATGGTATTTACAGAAAGATTTTAGGAACTCATAACACTTAAATTAGCAGCCTTGTTAAATAACATTTACCAATAAATCTCCTGATAGTGAAAAGCATCCTGCCACTATTAAAAAAAACAACTTATCAAGCACTGTCCCTTGGGAAAACTAAACCACAATGAGACATTTTAAAAAACTTTTATTATTAAAATGTAAACCAAAACCAAATTATCAACCAAAGGCTGAAAGCTGAATAAGGAAAGATCCTTAACTCTAACCCTTTCTGTCAAAGATTTGTTTGAACTAAAGACATTCTCTTTGGTGTTTTAAAATTCAGATATATGCTTCTGTATCTTTATCTTTTATATTATACTAGCAAAATACCCGTGCTTCGCAGCGGAGAAGTAGTGTGTTAAAGAAGTAATGAAAAAGAAAAGGAAACATTTTAAAAATAACGTAACATGATTGACAATGTAATTGTTTTGTTACTTTTATGAGTGTTGCTGTCATAGATATATATATATATATTATATATATATATCTACACACATACATACACACACACATATATATATATATTTATATACACATATATACATATACATATACATACATATATATACAAATATATACATATATATTTATATACATATACATATATATATACATATATATATATATATATATATATATATATATATATATATATATATATATATATATATATATATATATATATAAACTGCTCAAAAAAATTAAAGGAACACTTTGAAAACACATCAGATCTCAATGGGAAAATGAAATCATCCTGGATATCTATACTGATATAGACTGGGTAATGTGTTAGGAACGAAAGGATGCCACATCGTTTGATGGAAATGAAAATGATCAACCTACAAAGCCCTGAATTCAAAGACGGCCCAAACATCAGAGTGAAAAAATTATGTGGCAGGCTAGTCCATTTTGCCAAAATTTTATTGCAGCAACTCAAAATTGTATGCAGCACTTTGTATGGCCCCTGTGTTCTTGTATACATGCCTGACAACATCGGTGCATGCTTCTAATGAGATGACAGATGGTGTTGTGAGGATCTCCTCCCAGATCTGGACCAGGGCATCACTGAGCTCCTGGACAGTCTGAGGTGCAACCTGGTGGCATTGGATGGACCAAAACATAATGTCCCAGAGGTGTTCTATTGGATTTAGGTCAGGAAAGTGTGGTGGCCAGTCAATGGTATCAATTCCTTCATCCTCCAGGAACTGCCTGCATACTCTCACCACATGAGGCCAGGAATTGTCGTGCACCAGGAGCCACTGTACCAGCATAGGGTCTGACAATGGGTCCAAGGATTTCATCCTGATACCTAATGGCAGCCAAGGTGCCTTTGTCAAGCCTGTAGCGGTCTGTGTGACCCTTCATGGATATGCCTCCCCAGACAATCATTAACCCACCACCAAACTGCTCATGCTGAATAATGTTACAGGCAGCATAATGTTCTCCATGGCTTCTCCAGACCCTTTCACTTATGTCACGTGCTCAGGGTGAACCTGCTCTCATCTGTAAAAAGCACAGGGCACCAGTGGTGCATCTGCCAATTCTGGTATTCTATGGCGAATGCCAATCGAGCTGCATGCTGCTGGGCAGTGAGCTCAGGGCCCATTAGAGGACATGGGGCCCTTAGGTCACCTTCATGAAGTCTTTCTGGTTGTTTGGTCAGAGACATTCACACCAGTGGCCTGCTGGAGGTCATTTTGTAGGGCTCTGGCAGTGCTCATCCTGTTCCTCCTTGCCCAAAGGAGCAGATACTGGTCCTGCTGATGGGTTATGGACCTTCTATGGCCCTCTCCAGCTCTCCTAGAGTAACTGCTTGTCTCCTAGAATCTCCTCCATGCCCTTGAGACTGTGCAGGGAGACACAGCAAACCTTCTGGCAATGACACGTATTGATGTGCCATCCTGGAGAAGTTGGACTACCTGTGCAACCTCTGTAGGGTCCAGGTATCGCCTCATGCTACCAGTACTGACACTGACTGTAGCCAAATGCAAAACTAGTGAAGAAACAGTCAGAAAAGATGAGGAGGGAAAAATGTCAGTGGCCTCCACTTGTTAAACCATTCCTGTTTTGGGGGTCAGCTCATTGTTGCCCCTCTAGTGCATCTGTTGTTAATTTCATTAACACCACAGCAGCTGAAACTGATTAACAACCCCCTCTGCCACTTAACTGACCAGATTAATATCCCATAAGTTTCATTGACTTTATGCTATACTCTGATTAAAAAGTGTTCCTTTAATTCTTTTAAGCAGTATATATATATATACACACATATATATATATATATATATATATATATATATATATATATATATATATATATATATATATATATATACTAGCAAAATACCAGCGTTATGAAAGTTATGAAAAGAAAAGGAAACATTTTAAAAATAACGTAACATGATTGTCAATGTAATTGTTTTGTCACTGTTATGAGTGTTGCTGTATATATATATATATATATATATATATATATATATATATATATATATATATATATATACAGTAATCCTATATATCAACTTGACTTTGTGCTTCACTCTATCGGATTTTTATGAAAGCATAACTAAATATATAAGCGGATTTTTCGCTGCTTCAGGGTTCTGCGGACAATGTGTCTTTTTACTTCCTGTACATGCTTCCTCAGTTGCTTTGACCAGTTGATTTCATACAAGGGACGCTATTGGCGGATGACTGAGAAGCTAACCAATCAGAGCACGCAGTTAAGTTCTCCTGACTGAGAAGCTAACCAATCAGAGCACGCAGTTAAGTTCCTTAATACTAAAGTGAGGGCTGCTATTGACATAGTTGCACCTGAAAAGACAGTGGAAATATCTTCTAGCATTGTTATACCATGGAAGACCCAAAGAGTGTCTGATTTAAAGAGAACATGCCGTAGAGCTGAGCGTCAATGGAGGAAGACTAAACTTACTATCCACCATGAAATATTAAAAGTCAAAATAACAGAATACAATAACACTGTCCGTCTTGAGAGACGCTGCTATTTCTCCAAGATTATAAATAACAATGCTAGTAATCCCAGAGTCTTATTTTCTACAATTGATCGCCTACTAAACCCAGGTAACTCAAAGGAATGCCTCCTAAGTACTTCCAGTAAAACCTGTGAGGCTATCGCTGTATTTTTCAATCAAAAAATTAATGATATTAGAAATAACATAGTATATCCCTCCAACACTAAGGATCCTCCTAAACCCCAGCATCCTGTTATAAACAAATTAAACTCTTTCACTAGGATAGATTTACCTGATTTAAAAAAATAATCTCTCAATTAAAACCCTCCACCTGCATCCTTGACCCGATACCAACAAGGTTTTTCAAAGAAGTATCAGGCATGCTAATTGATAATGTTTTGGACATAGTAAATTCGTCACTAGATACGGGGGTCTTCCCAGCCTGTCTTAAGACTGCTGTAGTTAAACCTCTTCTTAAGAAACATAATCTTGACCCCTTCTCTTGAAAATTTTAGACCCATCTCTAACCTGCCTTTCTTAAGTAAAGTTCTGGAGAAGGCAGTCATTATGCAGTTAAATGACCACCTAAAAAACATGCTATTCTTGATAAATTTCAGTCGGGTTTTAGAACAAATCACAGCACAGAAACTGCACTCGTTAAAGTAGTAAATGATTTGCGAGTGAATGCAGACAGAGGCCATTTATCTGTTCTCATCCTCTTAGATCTGAGTGCTGCATTTGACACCATTGATCACAACATTCTTAGAAATCGCCTTAGTCAATGGGTGGGCCTCTCTGGCAGGTCTTAAATTGGTTTGAATCCTACCTGACAGGGAGAAAATTTTTTGTTAGTTGTGGGAATTACAACTCGAAGACACATGATATCCAATATGGTGTTCCACAAGGCTCTATCCTGGGTCCGCTGTTATTCTCAATCTACATGCTTCCGTTAGGTCAGATTATCTCAGGGCACAACGTGAGCTACCACAGCTATGCTGATGACACACAGCTGTACTTATCAATAGCACCTGATGACCCTGATTCTATTGATTCACTAACAAACTGTCTGACTTGTATCTCAGAATGGATGAATAGTAACTTTCTCAAGTTAAATAAAGAAAACTGAAATCTTAGTGATTAGCAATAATGGATACAATGAGGCTATTAGAAATAAACTGGATACATTAGGGTTAAAAGTCAAGACGGAGGTAAAAAGCTTAGGGGTGATTGTTGACTGTAATCTGAATTTTAAATCACATATTAATCAGATCATTAGGACAGCATTTTTCACTTAAGAAACATAAGTAAAGTTAGACCTCTTATATCACTGAAAGATGCTGAGAAATTAGTTCACGCGTTTGTTTTCAGTCGACTAGATTACTGTAACGCACTCCTCTCAGGACTACCCAAAAAAGACATAAATCGTTTGCAACTAGTGCAGAATGCAGCTGCTAGAATCCTAACTAGGAAAAGAAAATCCAAACACATTTCTCCAGTTTTAATGTCACTACACTGGTTACCTGTGTCATTCAGGATTGACTTTAAAATTCTGCTTATGGTTTATAAAGCCTTAAATAATCTCGCCCCATCTTATATATCGGAATGTCTGACACCTTATATTCCAAATCGTAACCTCAGATCCTCAAATGAGTGTCTCCTTAGAATTCCAAGAACAAAACTTAAAAGAAGTGGTGAGGTGGCCTTCTGCTGCTATGCACCTAAAATCTGGAATAGCCTGCCAATAGGAATTCGCCAGGCTGATACAGTAGAGCACTTTAAAACACTGCTGAAAACACATTACTTTAACATGGCCTTTTATAACTTCATTTAACTTAATTTAACTTAATCCTGATACTCTATATGTTCAATTCCTCATAATAACTATTCATGGTGGCTCTAAAATCGTACTGACCCCTACTCTCTCTTCTGTTTCTTTTCCGGTTTCTTTGTGGTGGTGGCCTGCACCACCACCACCTACTCAAAGCTTCATGATGCTCCAACAATGATGGATGGATTAAAAGGCAGAAGTCTACGTGACCATCATCATCAAGCCCTTCCGTGAGAACCCTAAATCCAAAGAGGACTGTTTCATTTATGTTAGGTATAATGCCCAGAGGGGACTGGACGGTCTAATGGTCTGGAATCCCTACAGATTTTATTTTTGTTTTTTCTGTCCCCCCTGGCCATTGAACCTTACTCTTATTCGATGTTAATTAATGTTTATTTATTTTGTTTTATTATTGTCTTTTATTTTTCTATTCTTTAATATGTAAAGCACTTAGAGCTACTGTTTGTATGAAAATGTGCTATATAAATAAATGTTGTTGTTGTTGTTGTTGAATGCAGTGTTAACCAGGAAGTCTCGTCTCGCTCATTCAGCATCAACGTGTTTCGCTGTGTAAAGAGTTGTGCTCTTTTGTATTTATCGTTGTGCATAGTCAAGCCCTTCATTATGGCTCCAAAACGATCTGCTACTGCTTCAGGTGCCGTGCTCAAGCACAAACGGAAGATGTTAACGATTGCCGAAGGCTATGATTCTTTTTATTTAAAAAGTAGGAAAGGAATATAAGATCTATGGCCGCAGTGTCCTTTTAACCAGGGTGCAAAATGAGTTGTAAGTGGATGTAATAAGGCAGTAGTCTGGATGGAATCTGCTTTAGGGATTTGGATTTAAGACTGCCAGAAGAAGAACAATGGCAGTGCTGCACAATCGCCTGAAGTGGCTCCTTTGGAAGAGGTGTAACACTCTCCTTTGCTGTGCAGTAAAATTAAACTCATTGTTATCGGACAAGTCATCGTGTCATTGTTGGTGAGTAACCATAATTAATTTTCTACTTACAGTACTTAGTACATGTATGTACGTTTAGTGTCACTGTACACACATTTACTGTATACTATTTTTCTTGCATTGTACGTATTTATAGCTGGTGGCCTGTCTATCGTAATGGCTGTAAACATATGTGATATCGGAGACACTCAATATCTTTAAAATAATATTTAGGTTTTACTAAATAAAATATTTACAGTGTGTTTATATACATAATTTCAATGAATCTTACCTAATATCTAAGAGAATACAAAGGGATTATGCTGTATAACTCTGCTGGGAATATTTATAAACAGTGTGGGAGAGTTTATAAGGGCTTAAAATATATAAAAATAACCATACAAACATATGGTTTCTACTTAGAATTTTCACCTATTGCGGGCGGGTCTGGAACGCAACCCCCGCAATCGAGGAGGGATTACTGTATATATTGTCACGCTTGGGTCACAGATTTGCACAGGAGGTCGTAGAAACAAGAAGGATTTTTATTCAAACACTGCAAACACATGAGCTTAAACGTGCTCCATGATAAGTCAGAGATAACAGTTCCGCTAGGAGCAGAGAGAGATAAAAGCAAACAATCAATTCCAAAAACTGACAGGTGCTGCGCAAGGCTTATAAGTTGGCGGAGTACCGCGCGAGGCTTGTATTACGCATTATAGTGCAAGGATAAGGAGCAATGTTAGGGTAGTCAGTGTTTCAGGGTTTGTGGTTTTCCCAGGGGCGTCTGTCTCTATTTGGGGTGTGATCAGCCCTCCAGCTCACACCCTCCCCCTCAGCTTTATTCACATTCCTGTGAATCAAGCGACTCTCTGTACCAAGTTCATGTTCATGTAGTCGTGATAATACGTCCGCGTTGACGTGTTCAGAACCTGGTCGGTGCTTTCCTGTGAAACTGTAAGGTTGTAAACCCAGAAACTATCTCATTAGACGAGAGTTTGTATCTTTCTGTCGGTACAACCACTGAAGTGCAGCATGATCAGTTACCAAAGTGAAGTTTCGTCCCCACAAGTAATAGCGGCGCTTCACAGCCCACCTAATTGCCAAGCATTCTTTCTCAATTGTAGAATAATTACGTTCCCTAGGAAGTAATTTCCTACTCAAATATGTGATTGGATGTTCTTCTCCATCAAAAATTTGTGACAGGACTGCGCCCACACCAAATGCACTTGCGTCTGTTTGCAAGATAAAATCTTTTGTGAAATCCGGGTTCCTTAGAACCGGGTAAGAAGACAATGCTTTTTTTAAATCGTTGAAAGAACGTTCGCAATTTTCTGTCCACAAGATAGGTCGGTTTTTTCTGCCTCTAGTAAGTTCTGTAAGAGGAGCAGCTCTATGTGCAAAATTTTGAATGAAATTTCTGTAGTAACCAGCGAGCCCCAGAAAAGCATGTACTTGTTTCTGTGTCTCAGGTCTCGGGTAAACAAGCATTTCTTCTATTTTCCTTAACTGTGGCCTAAGTAAACCCTTGCCCATAGAATAGCCTAAGTAATGAGTCTCGGACATGCCTAGTTTACATTTCTTAGGGTTAGCAGTAAGGCCAGCCTGTCTCAAGCTTTCAAGAACGGCTTGAAGCCGCTCTAAGTGTGTTTTCCAATCATTGCTAAAAATCACGACATCGTCAAGGTATGCCCCGGAATATTCAGAATGAGGACGTAGGATCTGATCCATCATACGCTGAAAAGTTAGAGGTGCCCTGTGAAGACCAAACGGAGTCTTGTAAATTCATAGAGTCCGTCAGGAGTCGCAAATGCCGTTTTCTCACAACTGCTAGCCTCTAAAGGCACCTGCCAATAGCCTTTCGTGAGATCTAGCGTGGAGATATAGCTCGCCTGACCCAGTTTTTCCAACAGTTCATCGACACGGGGCATGGGATAAGCATCAATTTAGAGACCTTATTCAAGCGTCTGAAATCATACAGAACCGAACCGAACCGTCTTGCTTTGGGACTAATACGACTGGGCTGCACCAGTCACTTCTACTTTCACGAATTACACCCAGTGTCAGCATCTTTTTTACCTCTTCGGCACAATATTTCGCGCGCTTCCGGTATCCGCGAACATCAGGTTCAGTGGTAATTTTATGTTTTGTAATGTTAGTCTTGCCTGGTAAATCTGAAAAGACATCAGTGTTCCGTTCTATCAAAGATAACAGTTCTGTCTTTTGCGTGTCAGTAAGATCGTTACCAATGGTAACATCGGTCTGAGAAACAGCAGCCAAGGAAGTGTTAACCTCTTGTCGGTCGTGCCATTCCTTCAAGAGGTTAATGTGTAAAATCTGGAATGGTTTGCGCCGGGCTGGTATTCTAACCTTGTAATTTACGGACTCATACGCTCCTCAATAATGGCGGAGCCCTGCCATTTAGCTAAGAATTTGTGTGGATCCAAGGGAACCAGTACCAAAACACGATCGCCAGGTTTGAACTCACGGAGCTTGCTGCGCCTATCGTAAAGACGCTTCTGAGTTTCCTGTTCTCGTTGTTGGTGTTCCACAGCAATAGAGGAAAGCATAGAAATTCTGTCTTGCAACGAAATTAGTCGATCTGCAAAGCTTGGACCTTAGCTGCTCTCTCGTTTCCTATCCATTCCTCACGTACCACATCCAGGATGCCTCGCGGCTGCCTGCCGAATAACAACTCGAAGGGACTCAAGCCAGTGGACGCCTGTGGTGATTCTTGCACGCGTACAAAACAAAAGGTAGGACAGTGTTCCATGTTGTGGGATCATTATGAGCAACTCGCCTGATCATCTGTTTCAATGTTTTGTTAAATCGCTCGGTTAAACCATTCGTTTGAGGATGGTAAACAGTAGTACTCAATTTCTTAATAGCAAAGCTGTCACACAATTGTTTCATCACGAGAAGTGAAAGGTGTGCCTTGATCAGTTAAGATTTCTCTAGGGATACCAATACGAGTAAAAGTATCACATAGTGCTTTGGCTACAGTCGAAGAGTTGGCCTTTTTAGCAATCATTTCTGGATATATATATATATATATATATATATATATATATATATATATATATCTATATATATATACACATACATACATACATACATACATATATCTATATACATACATACAGATAAATATACATATATACACACACATATATATATATATATATATATATATATATATACAGTGGAACCTCGGTTTGCGAGCATAATTCGTCCCGGAAACATGCTCGCAATCCAAAACACTCGTATATCAAAGCGAATTTCCCCATAAGAAATAATGGAAATTCAGATGATTCGTTCCACAACCCAAAACTATTCATATAAAAAGGATTAATACAAAATATAAAGTAAAATACATAATACAAATTAACCTGCAATTTACCTTTAAAAAGAATCATGGCTGGTGTGAGTTTCTAAACTCATGTGGAATTCCACCCAACGGGACGACACGCTGAAGAGTGTCCCAAAGTAATCGCAGTCTCCCAGCGCTGTAGCAGTTCAGCCATATAAGTGCATCCAAAAGATCAAGGAACATTATAAAGATCCCGCTGCAATAAATAACAGCGCTGTTACTGTTTCAAACTGAATAAACTGGTGTTTATTCAGCTGGTGTTAAAGTACTGAGACTCAGCTTCGTGTTTTGGGGAGCAAGATGAGGACTCGCACTTCACAGCGCACACACACACACAGTCACAATGCTGTAGTAAACAGAGAGAGGCTGGGTGAGCGAGATAAGAAAGAGAGAGAAGCGCTGTAAATAGAGAGAAGCGCTGGGCGAGCAAGATAAGGAGAGAGAGAGAAAAAGGTGCACTGGGTGAGCGAGCGAGCGAGCGAGATAAGGAGAGAGAGAAAAAGACGAGGGAGCGAGCGAGCAAGACATGGAGAGAGAAAGAAAAAGATGCACTGGGCGAGCGAGCGAGCGAGATAAGGAGAGAGAGAAAAAGACGCGATGAGCGAGCGAGCGAGCGAGATAAGGAGAGAGAGAGAGAGAACCACCATCAGCTCAGTTGTGATCACATGACGCTCAGCAGACAAAGTGTATCCATACTAGTCGTATTGCAAGACATCGCTCGTTTATCAAGTCAAAATTTATTAAAAATTTTTGCTCGTCTTGCAAAACACTCGTAAACCAAGTTACTCGTAAACCGAGGTTCCACTGTATATATATATATTATATATTGTGGAGCAGACCCGGACACAGACAGGCGGACATGTTGTTTGTCACCACCACACGTATTTTATTTACAAATATATACAATAATTATAAATGGTCACTCAGACCCAGTTCGTGCACAATATCCCAAACACTCAGTCCTGGCCACAAATGCCTCTTCTTCGGGCCCCTTTTATCCTTTACCAGACGAGCTCCAGGTGGCTCCCGGCATTCCCTCGTTGGCCACGCCCCAGCGTGGCGGAAGTGCCGGCTGTTCTCCTGGCAGCTCTCCGGGTGCCCTTCTAAATCTTCCCCCCAGCACTTCCTGGTGTGGCGGAAGTGCTGAGGGAACAGGTTCCCAAGGCATTGGGGTGCTTCCTGGCGGTGACCAGGGGCCCCTGCAGGGTGGGGCTTCCATGCCCTTAACCCGTGGCCCCCAAAGCAATCAGGAAGGCGGCCCCCACGTGATCCAGGGTGGGTCCCTCACGGCGTCCCAGCCGGGTCGTTGCCCTATATATATATATATATATATATATATATATATATATATATATATATATATATAGTGTATAGCAAAATCCTCGCGCAGCGACGAGGAACTGCTTTTAAATTTTTATTAAGAAGAAAAGAAAACCTTTTTAAGCTGAGGGAAAATAAAAATACCAATAACTATCTGTTAAGGATCTCTTTGTATACCACGTTGTCAGTTCAGCAGTCCGGTTGTAATATGACCAAGCTGTGCACTGAGATTACTTTTGAGAATGCAACGTATAGTTTTGTCCAGGAGGAAAGCAATGTTGCCTCAAATCAATGGCAACCTTTTGTAGGGTGTGTCCCTGAGACTTATTAATTGTCATCGCGAAGCAGAGCCTTACTGGAAATATGAGGCATTTGAATTGAAATGGGAGATCAGAGGGTATAACGGTGATGCGAGGAATACATTCAGAGTGTGGCGCTCTGCTGGTTATTTGTGTAGCTGCCTTCACGCTTTATAAACGAACGCCATATAAGGCCGTCGTTTCCCCTTGCTTCATGGTTCTGTACTGTTTTATTGTTCATTTATTACGATTCTTATAGTTATTGTGTAGCTATTCGAGACTTACCTTACTGTTCAGGTACCCATTTTATTTATTTAATCCGCGGCTTGTACACTATTTTTTGTTCGTTTATTACGATTATAGATATTTATTGATTACCTTCTTTAGCTGACTGCCTGCTAATATAAGGCGCTCCACTTTTTTTTTGTGAAGCAGCCTTTACACAGCTTCTCCGCTGTTTCATAAATGAATGACATATAAAGCTATCCTTTGCTTTGCCAAGGAAGCTGCCTTTTTATTTAATCCACAGGTTCTCCGCTGTTTTATTGTTTGTTTATTACGATTATTATAGTTCTCTTTATATATCACGTTGTCAGTTCAGCACTCTGGTTGTAATATGACGAAGCTGCGCAAGCTCACTCTTGAGAATGCAACGTATAGATATCAAGGAGAAAAGCAATCTTGCCTGAAATCAATGGCATCTTTTGTAGGGTCTGTCCCTGAAACTTATTATTTGTCATCGCGCAGCACAGCCTTACTTGAAATTGGAGGAATCTGAATTGAAATGGGAGATCAGAGGGTATAAAGGGGATGCGAGGAATACATTGAGTGTGGAGAAACTCTAGAGACAGCGTGTGTATTAACTTGTGGATTTTTCTGTGAGTATTTGGTGGCAGCGTGACGAAGTTGCTTCCGCAACACCACGATAGCTGTGGAGCTCAGCTTGGAGCATATTCTTTTCCTACCTTGTCAATTGTGTAATGCGTTTTTTGAACATGTTTGATGCATGGAAGTGATCACTCGTACTGCATTCAGTCAATTCACGTGAGCTGCTCTCTTGTGTGATGTTGCGATGTCCACGGCTTTATTTAATGTTAGCTAAGACCCAGCACTTAAAAGTTTCTCGCTACAGCAATTTTAACTCCGTTACAAAGTGATCCAAAGTCTCGTTTATACCTCGTGTCTTCTCATTATACTTGTATCTCGCGAATAAAGTATTCGACGAGGGCATGACAAACGGCAGCGGGAGCGTGTCCATAAACTTAATTTAAACTTACGGTTTACGCCGTGCTTTGTTTCCGCAGTAGCTGCACTTATGAATAAGCTTGTATGCGTTTTTCTTCAACACTCTTTGGAGCTCTTCCTTGTTTTCTACGTACTGCAGTCACAGTCAGTTCACGTGATTATGTGGGAGGCGTGATGATGTGACACGCAACCCCGCCCCCCACGGCCATCAAGCTGAAGTCCATTACAGTATATGGGGAAAAATAGGTTCCAGTTATGACCATTACGCGTAGAATTTCAAAATGAAACCTGCCCAACTTTTGTAAGTAAGCTGTAAGGAATGAGCCAAATTTCAGCCTTCTACCTACACGGGAAGTTGGACAATTAGTGATGAGTGTGGTGAGTGAGTGAGTGAGTGAGTGAGTGAGTGAGTGAGTGAGTGAGTCAGTCAGTCAGTCAGTCAGTCAGTCAGTCAGTCAGTCAGTGAGGGCTTTGCCTTTTATTAGTATAGATAATATCTGCAATGCTGTCAGAGGTCAGCACAAGCATCACATACCTAGCAATCATGCTGCCCTATCATGATAAGGCATATACAAAATGGTGACAACCAATGAAAAACGACAGAAAATTTTGATGCAATGACATCAAGCAAAATAATACTACAATAAAACAAACACAAAAAAATTAGCAAAGCACAACAAATTATTCCAGATAAAGCAACCAGAACTTAAAAGGATCGTAATATGCATGTAGGAACATAGATAAAAAAAAAAAAAAAACTTTTTTTCCTAGGAGACATTGCCTTGCTTGATTTGTTAACGTTCAATGTTTTTTCTTTTTTATACTTAGTTATTTGTGAAGAATACAGACATTGTAATTCAATATGAGACTGCAGCCTTACATGTTATTTTTAAAGACACCACCCCATATTTAAACAATCTGAGTGAAAATCACTGCCTCAACTAAATAAACGTTTAAGGCACTCTTTGAAAGATAGGCTTCCTCAGCACCTTGGTGGAGGAGAAATGAAATGCAATAAAAAAGTCTAGTCATGGAAAAATCCAGGATTTATTTATTATACTGTGTATGACCATCAATTGTGACATTTTAGAACAATTACTCAGTACTTTATTTTTTTAATGATTGCGTATTTTATTTTAGTTCTTAGATATATTCTGGCATTATGCAGAAATTTTTCCTGGATTAATTTAACTACTTTTATGTACATTTTAATCTTACACATTTTCAGAATATTGTCAGCACTGTGCAACAGCAATTTAATCACACAAAAGTTAGGTTTAGGGTTAGAGTTAGGGTTAGAAACTGCCACAAGTTGTAAACCAGGTAAGCCAAGTCTTTGGGTTGATTGATATAAATTGATGGACCCTTTTCTCTGTTTATTAATATCCTCTTTCTGGTTGTTTATTTTAAAACCCGTAGTTCAGACAGTTTGCTCTTTCTCGTTTCACTTGGAATTTCTTTTTTGATCTAAAGGAATGGCAAGAAAGTGCTAATCATGGTGTGTTATTTAGTAAGGAGCAAGTATTCAGGCATAGCTTGAATCTCTAGGCACCTCAGTCAGAAGAAAGCAGGCAAGGTATGCTGAGGAATCACCTTTAACAACATACCCCCCTCAGCAGTAAACAATCAAGTGTTCATGGGACCTAAAGTATACAACATAAACACATATAGTATGAATGCAATCTGAACATCAGATAAGATATCCTAGTACAGCTACCTATAAGAAGTGTACAGTATAAAAGAGTTGCATGTCTGTAAATGTTACAAATAATCTCATGATCCTTTTGCTTTGTTTTTTGGGACAAGGCTGGACATTTGAGTAGTAGCCTGTGCATTTCAGGATGAATCTGGTTTCACAAGATTCCTTTTTTTTAGTTATATAACTAGCAACTGTGAAGCTATTCAGATCTAATCTGTCCTCATTATAAAAAGATCAAATTGGTCATGACACTGCACCTCACTATTGAATTTAGCAAATTGATTACGAAATGAGAACTTTGCTGATTTCAGCTTGTGTTTATAATCTTTATATATAATACGCTACAGTGGCTGGCTGTTTGTCTGTCCAGAATTTTAAATCACCTGTAGTTCACCAACCGTTTCACCTATTGACCTGAAATTTGGTACACATATACTACATGACCTCTACTGACCGCTTCTGGGTGATGATTAACCTCCAAGGCCATTTCTCTTTTGATTCTTATTTTATTCTATTGTAGAATCAACTCTCAGCAGGGCGGCGCATGTGTATGGGCGACGTTCTCATCCCTACCACCTTCGCCATCACTTCCCCTACCTCTTCATATCTTAAATCATTCTTGAGGCAGATAAGTCTCAGCTTCAGTGAAATTTAAAGAAAACGTACAAAGTAATTGCAACACAAACACTGAGTTTCAGTTTTAATGCAAAAAGATGCCTGACGGAAGAACAGAAGAACTGGGCCGCTAGTGTGGAGAAAAGAAAAACTGCTCAGGAAGCAGCAAGTGTCACAGGGGTAATCTAAATGATTGATGACATGAAGCCCCGCCCCAAAATATGATTGATGGCCTTAAGCCCCGCCTCAAATATGAAAAATATGATTTATGAAAATATGCAAAACATGATTGATGAAAATATTATTTATAAAAATGACTTATAAATTATAAACTTACGACACCTGACTTCATTTTATAAACACTAGATTTAAAACTATTATTAAGAAATAAAATATACACTTCTCTTGCCTACATAGCCACGCATATGTGTAACTTTCAAAAAACGATATAAATTATTCACTCCCCACGCTCTATGTTATAAACTCACGACACATAGCTTCATTTTATAAACACTAGATTCAAAATTAATATTAAGAAATGAAATATGCACTTATCTTGCCTACGTAGCCACTCATATGTGTAACTTTCTAAAAACGATGTGACATGAAATATACACTAATCCTAATCGTAAAACAAAGCCACACAAGTCTGGCTGTTTTTAAAAGCCATGGGAAATAAACTTTCTTTCACAGGACACGGGAGTCTTTAATGTTAAATCTGCAGCTGTTAAAACAGTCAATAAGAAGCCACCCAGCCATGCAGCCACATGTACTATTACCATTTGGCCACCAATTTTAAATGATGGGAAAAGAGCCTTTAGTGTTAAATCTGCAACTGTTAAAACAAACCGCACACTGCTGATAAAACATTTACTGTAACAATTCATGCTTTTTATTTAATAAAACCGGAAAATCATACGATTATTAAAAAAGATATTTTATCAAAACACCCCACGCCATTCAGAGGGTTTGAAAATAAAGAATAGAGTTATCCTTTAAATCTCATTAGACACTAAGATCCTGATGCGTGTTTCTTTTTAAATTAAGAAAAGCCTTAACATCTTTTTTTTTTTTAAATACGCGTTAGCTCCGTTTATGGCCCCCCTGGTAAAAATTGTGTCACACTGTCACCTTAATTATGATAATGATTTTTAGACATGATAATCGTGTAAATGTCAATAGAATTTTTTTTACATTCGGCTCATCTGAGAACAATATTATTAGATGAAGTATTTCCCACTAACGAATCTCTCTTGTATACCAAAATACACAATGAACTTTAAAAGCTTGCAAGAAAAGTTATTAAAAGTTATAAAAAAGCTCAACGGGTGCTCGCTGTTTACATTCTGAATGAACCCCAGCTCCTTATGGCACTTGATAAAAACTCGGCTCTTACCAATACTGTACTTTAGCCTCGTTGATCGGGTAAATGTCAAAATAGACTTCGTTTCATATGGTTTGTATGTACCCCCCATTTATATCAACTTTAAAATACCTGTGACAATCTAAGAAACGGCTTCATATATAAAACGTCTGCATTTAGCACAACGATTGCTCAGTAAAACATAACGGGGCGCTTTTTCCTATTGCTTAGATGTTACCCTTACAGCTGTGAGTGCTTGAATGAGTCTTCTTTGCCGGTACAAAGGGTCCCCACCCCTTAGAGGAGCAACTCCGCACCTATGAGCTTTCTCCCAAATGTATAGGGTGTTTCGTTCCTCCCTTCCAAGGTGGGACAGAGTGTGACAGGCTGCATAAAGAGGTTTGCTTAGCCATCTATAGCCACGCAAATTTTTTTCAGCATACAAGTGTCTCGGCGATCTTTCCAAAAGATAGGCATTTTCATTTTTTCTTCTGCAATGGCAGACAATGGAAAAAATACTTTTGTGATTGTTGGTAAGTGTAGATTATCGAAATATGTGCTATTGACGATCGTTTCTCTTCAAACTGATGAAATGATATTCTTTTATAAATCTGATTTAGAATCAGATAGTTCTAGCGACGAAGAGCAATCTCGAGATTCCTCTCACCAGGAGGTGGGTTTTCTGCTTTTTAAATGAAAAAACTGTACCTAGTTGTAACGCTCAGAGTTTATAAATGAAGTATTTTTCTTATTTCAGAAGGTTGCAGTTTCTGGCCCATTGGTTTCTCAAAAAGTGAGTCAATTCTTCTTTTGGTCGTACTTTTAAATGGAAATGTTGTTTATAAGACTGCACAGATTTAATAATTTTAATGGAAATTTCTTTAAGTATATACAAACATATTACTTTTTAATGGTAATGTACAAACTTATTACTTTAAAAGCAGGTTCAGACTGATTACTTTTAATGGAAATGTACAAACTTATTGCATTATAAGCATGTTCAGGCTGATTACTTTTTAATGTAAATGTCTTTAAGTACGTAAAAACTTAGTACTCTATATTTTAATTATAGAAGAATCAGAGGCCAACCTGCATTCTTCTTTACACCTAACGAGTACACAATTGGAAGAATTAATAGCTACCACAGAATGTCTTTTGGAGACTAAAAATCCTGCCTCAGACAAAAAAACTAAAGAGTCCACAGAACCCTAAGGATTCGGGTGTATGGAAAATTAAGGTGTTGGGAGTTGAATATATAATTTTTAACAGAAAACTCAACGCTTCCGAAGAGTGGTTATTCTTCCGAAGGTTCCAGTCACCTTTTAGAATCGGCGCAAAGGTCCTTTCACGCGGCCCGGTAAGTTTAACTAATTGTGCGAGTGCGCCGCAAATGTTCATTTTTAAAGAAAACTTAGTCTTGTTTGTTTTTTTCAGAGCCCGCATCGCCAGGATTACTGACTCAGATACTCGGGGATTCACTGCAGTTTGTATCATCACCCGGAATTCTCTCCCAAATAGTCGGCGAATCCGAAAGAATTGATGCCGGGGCTAAGACTGAAATCAATGACATTCTTTTGGATTTTCAAAGTGCATTACTGGACCTTTTACCACTTTCTCTAGATTTACATGAAAAGGTTATTTTATTGTACGCTATTTTAGAAAACTTATACCCCAAATAATGTTAGGCAGTATGAGTGGCAATGGTAAAAGCAGGAAAAGGCGTGCAATTGAGGACTTGGACGCTGGGAGCGGTTCTCAAAATTCTGGTTTATTGCATGACATGGTGAATGAACTTAGTTACTCTATTCGGCCCCCAAAAATTCCTACTCCTCCACCCTGATATTTTAACAAATTGTAATATATTAATTGGCAATATCAATACATGATAGAAATGAATAATATAATAGCTACCATGAGAATTCCTTCACCTGTTACCACTCCCATTGACTTTGACCATTTAAACTGCCTTTTAGAAACCCTGCGCCCAGTAGCCACCCCTGATTAAATGCTGACATTAAATAATTTGTTAGAAAGGTTTTAGTGGTCTTTGAACAAAAATGTGAATGCTCAAACGGGTCATGGTTTAACAAACATAGTGGGTTCTGCAAATGCTCAGCCTTTTGGTCCACCCACCCAGAATGCTGTGGTCTCTCAGAGTATGATTACATCAGTCTCCAGCAACCCCTTTGGTTACATCAGTTTCAGTTACACCTTTTGTACTCTCTAACTCTGTCTCAGTCAACCTCTGCTCCAGTCACTGTATCTTCAGGTACTGTCTCCTCGGTCTCAGTCCCTGTAGCTAACCTCTCTGTTACTTCAGCTTTTGCTAACCCTTCTGGCCCCTCTGCTTTAGTCCCTGTAGCTATCACTTCTGTTTCAGTATCCCCATCTGTAGCTAACCCTTCTGGGCCCTCTGCTTCAGTCCCTGTAGCTAACACTTCTGTTTCAGTATCACTATCAGTAGCTAACCTCTCTGTTACTTCAGCTGTAGCTAAGCCTTCTGGTTCCTCTGCTTCAGTCCCTGAAGCTAACACCTCTGCTTCAGTATGCCCCTCTGCTTCAGTCTTGTCCCCTGTTTCAGTCAGTGTTTCCTCAGCCCCTGTTGCACAGCCATTTGTGGCTACCCCTTTAACCTCCTCAGTCGCACCAGTTATGTCCGGTGGTTCTGTGGTGCCTAAACCCTCATCCGCTTCTACTTCAGGTGTAACAGTCATGGTCAGTCCCTATGCTGTCTATAGTGATGACAATTGAAGCATTTTTCATCAGATCGAAAGACCAGCATTTAATCATAAAGAAATAAGACATCCCTTAAATTTTGCTGACACCTATGAACTAGAGTCTTATGAGAAGGTATTTAACAGCATTCATGAGACGCTGCAAATAATTCTGGATAGTTTTTCTGGTACTTTAAATCCGTCAAATGTTGTACAGTTAGAATTGCATGCTGATTCCTTACCTATCTGCGTTTTTATACAGATGATTGTATCTAATATTAATGTAGATTATTTTCTTCAACAGATAATCTTCTTCAGAGTCACACGAGTGTGTTAGTGGATGAGTCTCTGATGCTAGTCATACAGATTGTTCGGTCACCTAGCGGGGGCGCTAGCAGCACTTGCAAGGCGTCCACTCTACTCAATCATGAAATAGAAAGAAAATGAGGCATTTAATTATTTCTTATAATTACGGGAATCAGCTCTGTTTTGCCTGCTTACCCTAATGGAAGACTGGTACAGGCAAAATCTGCAGTTATGCATGCATGAATCATACAACCTTCAGAGCAGGGCTGGATTATCTGAGCATGAAAAAGTGTCCTCAGTGGATGTTCATAAATTTGAAAACTTGCTGGATATTAAAATTGTTGTCTGGTACAGATGCCCAAAAAATTAGAAATTTTTTAAATTTGAAACCTCCCACGGTAGAAACCGTAAAACCTATTATATGTTTTTGCATGACAACCATTACTACGGTATTTTGAATTTTAAGGGTTTTCTGGGGGTGAAATACTTGTGTGACTGCTGTTACACAAGCTACCACACAATCCTTACCAATCGCTGTGACGGCCACTGCAACGTCTGTTTCTACCCCAATTGCAGGCCGATCCCTGAAGAGCTTATCAAGTGTGTTGATTGCTTTTTAATGAAGTATTTGCTTGAAAATGGTGTGAACCCTCGTGCTACCACTCAATGAAATAAGTTGATGTGTTTCACAGATGATGGTTATCAATTACGTTTTATAGATTCTTTGAATTTTTTAACAATGAAATTGAGTGTCATGCCTAAAGCCATGGGGTTTGAAGCCCAAAATGATATTTCCTCCATTTCTTCAATACAGCTGAAAACCAGAATTACATCGGACCCTACCCTGAGCCTGAATGCTACGGCGTCCAGAGCATGATGACAAAAGAAAAAGAAGAATTTTTTATCTGGTATGAGAGTGTCAAACATGGTGTTTTTAATTTTAAAGAGGAGATGGCTTTGTATTATAAAAATTACGTCAAAATTCTTAATAATAATAATAATACACTTTATTTATATTGTGCCTTTCCCATGCTGAAGGTACTTACAGAATATAAGAAAGAATGGTAGGGTATACTGTACAGTATATAGCATTGTACAAACCAAATAAATAAATAAAGAAGATTACGACAGTGAATTCAAGAGAAAAAAAGCCTAACAGACAACATAATTGATGGTCTAGCACACACGCATACAGGTTACATGAGCATCTTGACAGAGAGGTCAACTGAGAGACGGATAATAAAGTCAAGTAGAGCTAAAAGCCTTCCTGAACATATGAGTTTTGAGTTGTTTTTTTTAAAAGAATTCATGGAGTCAGCTGATCTCATTAATTTCGGTGGGTTGTATATAGCTGAAGGCCCTGTCACCCATGGAGTGTAGATTTGTGTGGGGCACAACAAGATTGCCAGAATCAGAGGACCTTAGTGGGCGGGCAGATACATAGTGATGGAGATGGTCACTGATGTAGTTTGGAGCGAGGTTATTTAAGGCTTTGTAGGTTATTAGTAGGATTTTATATTTGATTCTGTAAGGAACTGTAAGGGAGCCAGTGAAGGTGGAGGAGGATGGGTTTGATGTGCTCGCTGCTGCTGGTTCGAGTAAGGACTCTAGCAGCTGAGTTTTGAATAAGCTGAAGCTGTGATGCAAGATTAGAAGGGACACCTGCCAGTAGGGAATTACAATAATTCATGTGGATGCGATAAAAGCATGGACAAGTTTCTCAGGATTAGAGAAGGAATGGAAGGATATGTTACAGAGGTGAAAGTAAGAAAGTTTCTTAATGTGATTTATGTGGGCGGAATAAGAGAGGAAGGAATCAAAAATGACACCGATTATTTACAGTAGAGGCAGGTTTGATGAGATCACTGCCAAGATGGACTGGGAAAGAGCTCATTTAATTAAGTTGCATTTTAGTCCCAATTTACAGGAGTTCAGTTTTGTTGCAATTAAATTTTAAGGAGTTCTGCTCCATCCAGGTTATAATTTCACTAAGGAAGGTTGTGAGCTGAGAAAGCTCTGATGAAGTTCCACTTTTAACAATGAAGTAGAGTTGAGTATCATCCGCATAAAAATGATAATACCGTCCATAGCTACGAATAATAATGGCCAAGGGGAAGCATATAAATACAGAAGAGAAGAGGGCCGAGGACAGAGCCCTGAGGAACTCCTTGTGTGACTGGTGCTGAGCTGGACCTGCTGTTGCCAAGACTAACAAATTCTTGCCTATCAGTCAGATAGGACTTGAACCACTGGAGGGCAGTGCCAGAGATACCCAGCATGTTCTCCATTCGGGACAGGAGAATGTCATGTTTGACAGTGTCAAATTCTGCACTGAGGTCTAATAGAATTAATATGCTGGTTTGTCCAGAGTCTGCTGCCATAAGAAAATTATTCGTTACTCGTAGCAGAGCAGTTTCACTGCTGTGCTTCTCCCTGAAGCCCAACTGAAAGGGTTCCATCAACTTATTAGAGGTTAAGTAATTGGTGAGTTGGGAAGCTACAACACGCTCAAGAACTTTTGACAGAAAAGGTGAGTGGGAAATAGGCCAGAAATTGTTAAGATTGTCAGCATCAAGACCAGACTGTTTTAACATTGAGGTTACAGAAGCAATTTTAAAAGTGAGCGGTACAAACACAGTGTTGAGGGATGAGTTTATTATTGTTGTAACAGTCGGGATTATGGCATGAAGGCAGGATTTAAGTAGTGTGCTGGGGATGGGGTCCAGTACACAAGTAGTCGGCCTCATTTTGCATAGCAGGTTATTAACAAACACAGATGTGACTGGCGAGAACTTAGAGATGGAGCTGGATGGAGTGGGAAAACAGGGAAAGATATAAACAGATGATTTATTTATGTTAGTTGAATAATTTAGATCTTTAATTTTGTTACGGAAAAAGTGGAGGAATTCCTCACAGACTTTAGTAGAAGAGGTAGTTGGGCCAGATGCGGGTTCGAGTAGTATATTAACTATAGAGAACAAAACCCTTGGGTTATCGTGCCCATTTTCTATTATTCTGCCATAGTCGGTGCTCATGGCAACAGTTAGTGCTCCTCTATAAGCTCTTTGGTCAGAGAAAGCCTGGATGTGCACGGTGAGACCAGTCTTACATGACATTATCTCAAGGAGTCGGCCAGCTACTTTCATAGATCACAATTCTGAATTACAGTAATCCCTCCTCGATCGTGGGGGTTGCGTTCCAGAACACCCTACGATAGATGAAAATCCGCAAAGTAGAAACCATATGTTTGTATGGTTATTTTTATATATTTTAAGCCCTTATAAACTCTCCCACACTGTTAACATTATTAGAGCCCTCTAGACATGAAATAACACCCTTTAGTCAAAAGTTTAAACTGTGCTCCATGACAAGACAGAGATGACAGTTCTTTCTCACAATTAAAAGAATGCAAACATATCTTCCTCTTCAAAGAATGCGTGTCAGGAGCAGAGAATGTCAGAGAGAGAGAGAGAGTGTGAGAGAAAAGCAAACAATCAAAAAATCAATACGTGCTTTTGAGCTTTTAAGTATGCCGAAGCACAGCGATAAAGCGGCATTTTTCAGAGGAGCGTCCGTATCCTCTAGGCAAATAGCCCTCTGCTCACACCCCCTCCGTCAGGTGCAGAGAATGAAGGATAAAGTGAGAGAGACAGAGAAAAGCAAACAATCGCATATCGTATAGCATTGAGGAGTTTTATTTAATACATGATACATGCTCTGATTGGGTAGCTTCTAAGCCATCCACCAATAGCGTCCCTTGTATGAAATTAACTGGGCAAACAAACTGAAGAAGCATGTACCATAAATTAAAAGATCCATTGTCTGCAGAAACCTGCGAACCAACGAAAAATCTGTGATATATATTTAGATATGCTTACATTTAAAATCCGTGATGGAAAGCCACGAAAGTCGAAGCGCAATATAGCGAGGGATCACTGTATACCAAATTAGCTGAACATGTAAAGGAAACCTCCTTATGTTTTAAAGGAGCTGTTTTATCTAATGCTGAATGAAGGGCTGAGTTATAGTATTCAACAAGACTATCTAGTGGTGACGGAATAGGTGCAGACAGTAGAAGATCAGAAATGGACCCAGAAAGGATAGAAGGACAGATATTTTTAAGGTTTCTGTAAGAAATTTGTCGTTTACAGGTAAGAGGAGGGAAAGGAAGTGAGACAGTGAAAAATACTGCTTTATGGTCAGAGATTCCCAATCAGTGCTGTAAATGTTGGCAACAGATATTCCAGAAGTGCAGATCAGATCCAATATATTACCACTAGAGAGGGTGGGAAAATCAACATGTTGTGTCAAATCAAAGTTCAGTAAGGATATGAATTCATTTCTCAGTTTAGATGTAGTAATGTCAATATGGATGTTGAAATCACAGAGAAGGATAATTCTCTGAAAGTAAGAGCTTAGGTGGGTCAAAGGTTCTATCAGATTGGATAAGAAGGATGCATTGTATTTTGGGGGACAACAAAGAACAATGAGTGAGACGGGACCTGATTCCGTTATTAGTTTAAGAGCCAGGCACTCAAAAGACAATGGATAGTCAATTGGGATTCGTTTGATGTTTAAGTCTGCTCTGATAATTACTGCAAGCCCACCGCCTTGCCTTGAGCTGTGAGGCTCTGTGTGGAAAGTGAAACTAGGTGGAGTCAATCAAACCTTGACAATATTGATTCGTTTCAATGCATGACCCTAGCCTCTATATCTTTGGCCATGTACGGGCAGAACTGTATGCCTCCAAAATCTATCGGGATAATTCCTTCTGACCATTACATTAGTAGTCAGAAAAACTATTCGAAGCCCTGTATTCAATGGTTATTGTATCTCTGTGAAGCAGAAAAGTTGAACATTCGGCACGCTCTAAACCTTGGAGAAGTAAAGAAGGGTTCCTTTTTTCTTGACGGCTATGCCCGAGTTAAAGGTATTCTGAACGCCTTTGAATTTGCTGGCTGCTTTTATCACGGCTGTCCAGAATGTTATGATTTAAATAGTACTTATCCTTTAACCAGCGTGACTTGTGTGGTTATGTACCAAAAGTATATGCAAAAATTGGAAATACTTAGGACAAAGTTTAATCTAGATGTGCGCGTGCTCTGGGAACACAATTGGGAGATGATTAAAAAACACAACCTTAGACTACAAACTTTCTTAAAACACTGTGATTTCCCTCAATATATAAATCCGAGGAATTCGCTATTCGGCGGACGTGCCAATTCCATAAAATTGTACCACAAGGCCGTGGGCACTGAGCAGATTCACTATTATGATTTCACTAGTTTGTACTCATTTGTGAATAAAACAAAAATGTACCCGATAGGGCATCCCACCATCATTTTTCAGCAGTTTGGTGATCTCGGCCAGTATTTTGGATTAATTAAAGCCACTGTCCAGTGTCCATGTGATCTCAATTTTCCAGTCCTGCCTCTCAGGTTTTGTGGGAAATTAATGTTCACCCTCTGTCACACCTGCGCGGAGACAGAATCTCAGACTATGGACTGTCGTCACACAGAGGATGAGAGAGCTTTAACCGGGACTTGGTGCAGTGTGGAAATAGCAAAGGCCATTGACAGAGGTTATAAACTTTCAAAAGTACAAGAGATTTGGCATTACCCCAAACGTACTTCTCAGTTATTCTTGGACTATATCAAGCTTCATCTAAAAGGCAAGCGGGAGGCATCGGGTTATCCTGCCTGGTGTATGGATGAGGCTTCCCGAGACTGGTATAATTTAGATTATTATCAGAAGGAAGGTGTACAAATGGACCGCGATAACATCGCCGTGGTTCACGGTAATCAGATCCGCAGAAATAAAAAACGCTAAAAGATAACACCACAAGGCCTTATGGATACTAAAAGAGATTTTGATACATGCCTTCAACATCCCTTAAAATTATCTTGGGTCCTTCTTGTTCCGGTAAATCCTATTATGTAAAAAAATTACTGGAACATTCAAATCACGTGGTGTCTCAACCTTTTCAAAATATAATTTGGTTTTACAGTTGCTGGCAGATAATGTATGAGCTATTAGCTAAATTTCAGCAATTAAAATTTTTTGAGGGGATCCGAAAGTGTTTATGCGACAATGAACTTCTCCCCCCTGAGAAAATAAATTTGGTCATTATGATGATCTGATGGAATCAGCTAGCGAAAGCCAGGAAATAGAAAAAGCTTTCACAAAATATACTCATCATCGGAATCTATCCATCATTTACTTGGTTAAAAATGTATCTTTCATGGAAAGAAAAGCCGAATGATTAATCTTAACGCCAGTTATATTAGTCTTTTTAAAAGCCCCAGGGACAAATTGCAGATTTGGCCCGCCAAATGTATCTGGGGCATGTTAAGTTCTTTTTGGAAGCTGTCGAAGATGCTACAAAATTACCATATGGCTATCTCTTAGTGGATTTGAAGGCACAGACCCCCGATGAACTGCGATTTTAAGAACAGGTCTGTTTCCGCCCAATTGGCCGGTCATGTACACTGTGAAAAGATAAAAGAAGCTGTTCTGAGTCAAAGTTACATATTCTGTCAGCATGTTGGCCAGAATAAGCAAAACCTCCAGCCTCTGAAGGCCTTACTCCGTTGCTCTTGTCGCCGCCGTAAAATTCTTATAAATGCCTCTTCTGACGATTTAATTAATGCTTTGTCCGAAATAGCCTGTAATACTTTAAAAGGTAATATACCTCTTTCACCCAAACAGTTTAAGCAACTCAAGAAGCATAAAACGTCTGTCAGAAACATAAGTAACAGAAAACTAACCTTAAAAAAGAAGAAAGCTATTTTGAACCAGAAAGGAGGCTTTTTGGGGGCTCTTTTAAGTGTCGCCGTGCCATTCATATCCAGTTTATTAACTTCTAGAGCATAAACATGGAATATGCTCAAAAAATGTATTTGGTACCACAGCAACAAATGTCTCTTTTTCAGCAAAAGAGCGCTAACCCGAACAATCTCTTGAGCGCTACAGAAACTGAACTGGACAAGGAAATGAGAAACATCCTGCAACGCTGTGATATAGGGGCTGATGAGAAGGTGAAGCTTTACACCTCTATCTTGCAGAGATATCTGACGCTAGTTAAAACGGCCGATAAAGAAACTAGCAGTCTGGCACTCATATTACCAAAAGAAGAAAACGTCAAGTGGGACGTTAGAACAGTCAATGTGTCTGAGGACAGGGTTTGGCAACAGGTTTTGAGAAGTGCTCCTATAAAAGCAAAGAAAAATGTTGAATTTGTTTTACATAAAATGTCTGTCAATCCCAATCATGCGTTTTGGAATTATCGTGGAGAGCTACTGGAAGAAGGTAAACCATAGGTCGGCTCCAACATGGTGGATTTGGTACATAATCTGACAGCATCTCATACAATACCTGAGCATAGGAGACCGCGTGGTTGGAAGGAATTTGTATATGCCATGGCTGGTTTGAACATTCCATTTTCTGTCATACCTAATGATGAAACAAGAGAACTCCTTGAAAGTTTTAAGCTACCCGCCGGCCCCCTCCCAGTTCATCAAACTGAAGTTAGCCCCTACCAATGGAAACTGAGAAAAAAAGACTGGAATAGATTGCTTATCAATTTGTAAAATTGTCTGTTTATTAAATGCAATTTTATGTCATTACAGAGTGTCGCCATCCTTTAACTGTCTATTGAAATATTTATAGGCCTCTGATCTTTGCATGCAAGGGTACCGATAAAAACAACGTCCCGGTGAAGGAAACCAGGAATGAACAAATTTAGAGACCATAGCATCATTATTGTTTACATCATCAGGATACTTTTTATTACAGAGGAGTACGGGAGTTGACCGCATTTGTACGAGAACCAACTTTGAAGCTGCCAGTTGCTGTAAATGATTTGTTTACAGTTTTTGCTTATGAAACGGTAAATGTCATTCGGGAAGTAGATAAAGTACGGAGGATTTCATACAGAACAGTACGTCTCTGGTTTATTTCAATGATGTTGTGAAAGACTGCATATAGTATTAGATTGACAGTCCGAGGGAGAGGAACATGGAAGCGTAATTCAAATGTCATGTTTCCAGTTTTAACTAATTAAAAATGATCGCCACATTCTTGATCGGGGGTTAGATCAAAAGTGAAAAGTGTATATCCTTGTGAGAACTCTGAACGGGTGATAGACAGAGCTTGATCCTTCAAATACTTAACAGTGGCCAATACCAGGTTATAGTATACCAGAGGGGACTGGGCAGTCTAATGGTCTGGAATCCCTACAGATTTTATTTTTTTCTCCAGCTGTCTGGAGTTTTTTTTGTTTTTTCTGTCCACCATGGCCATTGGACCTTACTCTTATTCTATGTTAATTAATGTTGACTTATTTTATTTTCTTACTGTGTCTTTTATTTTTCTATTCTTCATTATGTAAAGCACTTTGAGCTACTGTTTGTATGAAAATGTGCTATATAATTAAATGTTGTTGTTGTTGTTGATAGTACTCTCTGGCACTGTTGCCGCTTGCAAAGTCTGGCTGAAAAGGTTTGGCTGGAACCTGTTCACCGTCCATGTACAGAGCCAGGAACTCTACGTCATTATGTTTGAAATTGAATGGATTCCTTGTATAAGAACCTGAAAAGGCCTCATTATCCACCATGCCAATCACCACATACTTTGGTAGTTGACCGAGAGACAGGTTTTCTTGATTGCATATTCGGATTCCCATAGGCATACTGAATACTTTCATATTCCCCCTTTCCACATGGTATTTAGCATTGGCTGATGTAAGAGCATGAGCGTGCCCTAATTTCACGGCTGGTGAAACTTTAACTTTTTTTTACAAACAGGAAGGCTGATGTTATGATTACTTTGTAACGTTCAGCATCACCAGACATTAAGCAGAATTCATCTTTGTTCTGAACCATTTTAATCTTCACATCTATTCCGTTCAATATTAGTTTTTCCTGGAAAAAGAGATCTGTATGTATGTGCCCCAGAAGTTCAACATTCCTGCTACCGGCCGTATTGCTTGATCCTCTATATGAATGCACCTCAAAAGGGGTACGTAGCTGTCTCCAACTCTCTGATGAGATTCCACGTCACCGTACACATACAACGTGTAAAAGCCAGCTCTGATGTCGGCGGGGAAAGGAGCCTTGTAACTTAACCCCCAAGTCTGATCAGGATGCTCTCCTAATATTCGACCCAGCTGTCCTTTTAAATGTATAGTTTCATCCTTTTCACCCAGTACCACGTAGACTCTTCTTTCCACCGCATTATAACTGAATTTCACAGGATTCTCAGAAGGGACAGTTCCCTTTGCAACATCTGTCAAAGTGGGTAGTCTTAAGATTGTTGAATTCATAAAAGACAGTAGGTCGTGAATACCTTCATAATACCCGCATGGAATGTAGTAATATTTTTTCATCTCCGGAGCTGATATGTAGAATTCATTATCTGGTTTGTCTATGGTATTCCACGTGTGTGGGTATTGTATTTCTGCTATACGGACTTCCCAAGAACCTTTTAATTCTATGGGTTTAGCAAGCTTTGTCATGAAATTGGAAATTGTGTTGTTAGGGAATATGTCTGAGGAAGCGTTGCTAGGCAGAGTCACAAAAAAAATTTTGCGCTCCGATTATGAGTGTTCTGGATTTTATTGAACATCTTGTGCTTGGCTCTCCGGTATCCAACTGTTAAATTTTTCTGGCCACCCGAGCCATTTGACTAAAATGAATCGTTTTTTATTCTTAATTTTCCTAGCCAGTATTTTTTCGGTCCTGTAAACGTCTGTGGATTCAATTTTAATTTTCTGCAATTCAGGGTCGTAAAAGGATCCTACGATCTCTTCACCATCGTAATCTTTCAGTTTGTACACAGCTGGTGCCCTAGATACAAGCTCAGATACGGTAAAGATTTCATCTGAAAATGTTTGTTCATAACCCTTCGCAAAAGCATGTCTGGTTTAAGACATCCTAACTGTATCTCCTACTTTGAACTTAAACAACGGCAGTCCCGGGGGGTTGGCTATGCCATACAAGTTTTTGAAAACTTTCCAGGAATTTAACGTGTTTATATCGAAAGGAGCCATTTTTATGCTTCGATGATAACTTTTGTTGTAAGAGTATACTAGATCTGGCAATTTATCGATGTAGGTTCTCATATTATACGTGCTGAAATATTTCCACATTTTAGATTTTAGTGTTCGGTTAAATCTCTCCACCACGGAGGCCTTTAACTCATATCCTGTGGTGAAATGTTTTATTCCAATCTTCTTTATCAGCTTTTGAAAATCTCGGTTGGAAAACTCTTTCCCTTGTCGGTCTGGAGCTTCTTTGGAGTTCTACCGGCACTCAGAATGTCTTGGAAGGCTCTTGTCACTTCCTTACCTGTTTTGTTCTTCAGGGGCCATACTCATGCGTACTTAGAAAGTACATCGATACAAATGCTCGGACACATTTGTCATGTCCGCTAAATCCATCTGCCATTGCAAGTCTATATCAGATACATAAACCTTATTTCTCCTAAAATGCTTTCTAGCGGGTTTGTGAATTGTATAAGAATATTGACAAGATAAAAATCCTACACCTGATGGTCATTATTTTTCTGACCCGAAACTTCAAGAGCTCTTTTCAAAGCTTCTTTTCCCCCAAAGCTGCCAGGACTTGCCGTGTTATAATAAACTTTTTTCATGTAACCTTCCAATATCGACAGTGAAAGAAAAATGCCAATGGTTTAAAAATCAAACGGTACTTTATTGGTAATTTTCAAAAACAATATTAAAATTTACAGATGTTTTACCGACTACTTCAAAACATATTATTACAATTGAACAGCATGATTAAATCACATTATATCACAGGTATATTCAGTTCAAACACTTCATCTGATATTTCCATGCCGTATTCTCCGTAAAACCCCAAAGGTGCATCAGTCATATCAGGTACAGAAAAATGGTGTTTAGAGAAAGCATCGGATATTTCATGTTTTTTTGAGTAAGAGGAATCATCCATGTTATAAAAGGCATGTACAATAGCCTCGTTAATAGAATGTTCCTTTTCCAGTTATCAACAGCATTTTGTACAAATGAATGAATCTTATGAAAAGGCGGAAAGATGTTGAAGCAACCCAGAGTCTTCATGACCCAGAGTCAGGCTCAAACATGTATGCTGCGTCTGGCTGGGGTGATCTATTAAACAACCCTGACAGATACGTTTTAGGCCATGATCAAAAATTATGTCCAGCAGAGCCGTAATCAAACTCCTGATCAGTTTCAGAGTCTTTTGAAGTGTTTCACCCAGGGGCCCGTCAGTTTGTTCACGGTCCATACCCTCATAATCAGTATCCTTGGGCGATATTTTCCAAGCAGACAGAGCATCTACCAGTTCGTCAATGCCACATGGCCTGAACGGCTATCTCCTTAGCACCCGTTAGGTTCCCCAGAACATCATCAGCAGGGACAAAAATGTCAGGTACTGTAACTGTGTAGGTTCTCCAGGAGACTGTCCGACCAATACATATCATCAGGGGCGGGTAACATAGGCTCAGGCCAATCGATCTGGTTGGTTGAAGGCATCAGAAGGTCCGGCCAAGACAGCTGGTCTGAAGGAGAGTTGTTAGGAGCAGAGTGCCCGGAGTTGGGGACGATGTCATCAGGCCAAAACAGGCAATCGGTGGGCGGCGTCTGTTCCGTAGACCAACATGCCTGATCAGGAGCATAGTGGGTGAGGTGCTGGTTGTTACCCAACCAAAACACATCGTTGGTTGTCAGCATCTGGTCTGCACTATTCATGGTGGCTCTAAAATCGGTACTGACCCCTACTCTCTTTTCTGTTTCTTTTTCCGGTTTCTTTGAGGTGGTGGCCTGCGCCACCTCCACCTACTCAAAGCTTCATGATGCTCCAACAATGATGGATGGATTAAAAGGAAGAAGTCTACGTGACCATCATCATCATCAAGCCCTTCCGTGAGAATCCTAAATCCAAAGAGGACTGTTTCATTTATGTTAGGTAGAATGCCCAGAGGGGACTGGGCGGTATCATGGTCTGGAATCCCTACAGATTTTATTTTTTCTCCAGCCGTCTGGAGTTTTTTTGTTTTTTCTGTCCTCCCTGGCCATTGAACCTTACTCTTATCCGATGTTAATGTTGATTTATTTTGTTTTATAATTGTGTCTTTCATTTTTCTATTCTTTAATATGTAAAGCACTTTGAGCTACTGTTTGTATGAAAATGTGCTATATAAATAAATGTTGTTGTTGTTGTTGTTGTTGCAGCAGAGTAGCGGGGTTGTAGGTTAGTGTCGGTCATCATCATCATTTGGTCTGGAGTAGAGTAGGCGGTATTGGTTTAAGGGTTAGCCAGCCAAAACAGGTAGTCAGCGGCACACGTCTGTTCCATACCACCACAGATTGGTTCTTCAGAGCACATCAAAGTGTTGAGGGCTTCTGCCACCTCAGAGACCAAGAGAACAGGGAGACAACCGGTCCAGCTATCAGCAGCTTCGGTAGAATAGTTGATTGAAGACATCTCAAGAGTGTTTTAGGTTAATATAGTCTATAAAAAAGACCTCTGTATTTATCTCCAATTACTTAGGGGTAGGTGTTACCAATTTTCTTCCTCCTCCTCTGAGCATGAATTATTCAACAGGCAAAACTCCTCCTCCTCCGAAAACAATGGCTCCAATTTTCTTTGAATTCTTTTCATTTGGTCAGACAGTTTTCCCTGATAAATAGCCTCATCAATATTTGGAATAAGAGATTTAAAAAAAGTCCAGTCTTTTATAGAAAAATGAATTTCACTCACTCGTTCCTTTATCTCATTTTCTTGATACTCCTCCCTCTCTTTGTGATCATCCTCTTTATATTCAGGAAGGATAGGCTCCTTCTTGGAAATCGCCACCGTGAGATGTCACTGAGCATTTCTTTTTACTTCTACCCGGCACAAAGCACAATTAGAATTGTACCAAGCTGAGCTGAATCGAGGGTCCCATAACTCAGTCATTCTGAAAACCCTTTTTGTTTTCATTTTCTTAGGAGCATTCAGTAGACCGCCCATTCTGTCTGCTTTTGCGTGTTGTGTCGTTTTCAATAAATGACTAGAATTTTATACAAGAACTCTTTCATCTCCTGCTGCAGTCAGGGGTGAACAGGGGTGGAGCGACACGAGTCTCCCCAAACCCTATAGGTGGTTAGAGAGACAAAGGCATTCCTCATGAGTGTGGGAATTGTAAATAGGGCGTGACAAGGGCTCGGTTTATGAGAGAACCTCCTTTAGAGGCGGGGTTTAGAGATGATCAATTATGACAGTTGCCCAACCCTCATTACCCTTCCCCACCCATAGGGATAGGGGATATTTCATATTTTCATAAATTATATTTTCATATTTTTATAAATCATATTTTGCATATTTTCATAAGTCATATTTTCATATTTTGGGGCAGGACTTTTCATCAAACATTCAGACCACCCCCTGTGACAGTTCCTTTCTGATAGCACTACTAACCTCTTAGCAAATGAAGGCTAAACGTACAGAGAAAGAGGATGAAAACTAGGAATGCTTAAGTCAAGTATATTCACTGCATGTTATTGTACAGTGCACCGTTACTGGTACTGAATAATGGCTGATAGATGAAGAGAGGACAGGTGGTCTAAGTTACTAGAACTTCAACTCTGTGTTTTAAAAGACTGTGGACTCCCCAGAGGCTTATGTTCTCCAGGAATGTTTTTAATGGAAATTTTGTTCACCTAAATCATCAACTATCTATCTAAATTCATATGTTGATTTTCTTTATATTAGTATTTGTGTTTTAGTACTGTTTACCCATTATTAAATGTGTTTGTTTGCAAATCCCATAAGGTTAAGTCATTGTAATATAATTTAAAATGTATGTAAGTTATCTGAGTTGTAGCTCAGTTAAGAGGCTATATAAGAATAAGATGAACTGGCATTTCAGGTGATTACATATTGATAGACATGGATATACTTTTAACACTAGAATCCCTGAAGCCAATGAAAATATTCACAATGCTGGGCTAGCTTAGCTTAAATTCCCTTGCACCTTGTCAGCAATGTCTTTGTTTTGCAAATGTGTCAATCAGCACAAGCAGCAAGCAGCCTGGTATCCTATCCCTCACCGAGGCAGATGCATTCAAGTAAGACGCAAAATTCTCAAAGCTGGGAGTAAGGTGTCTGGAATTATACAGGGTAAATAATATATTATTATTATTTGGAATACAAGGATCTGTTGCAAAATTCTCAGAGTGAGAATAAGGTGTCTGGAATTGCATAGGGTAAATAATATATTATTATTTGGAATACAACGATTTGTGAAAATGTTGGGTGACAGAAAATGCAAAGCAAGAAATGTTGAACACATAACTAAAACAGAAACTTTTTTCATGTTATAGTACTAATTGACAAAAGTTTGACATGAAGTATATAATATGTGAAGACTTAAGTCCAAATATCAAACACTTTCACAAAAGGTATAACAAAACAAGTGTTCTTTTAATCAAGAATATAACCAAAGAAAAATAAATTATTCAATTTACATGTTCCTGGCCATGTGCAAAAACTGAAGCCCAAATATCAATCCATACGATTTAGATATGCCTGCTTAGATGGTACAGAGGTAAAGAGTGCTGCCTCATAATCAAGATGTTGCAGGTTTGATTCCGGATCCTCCTTGCATTTACCATTCTGAGTAATGAGCTGCTATTATTGTTACTATTACAGTATTTAATAAAAACATATAGTACATTTGATTTGAGTCTGTAACAGCCAGTGTAAATTTATGGTACTTATAAAAGTTAGCACTGAAGTAATAAAAGCAGACACACAAATGCAGCTCAGTCATTTCTTCTTGGTGTCTTGTTGAGCAAACAGACATCACAGTGTCTATGGTGGATGTTACTTTTCCTTGCACACGGACATTCACATCAACAAGAATCCATGAATAAAACTGAACAATAAAATTGTTCAAATTAAGGTTTATTCAAAAATACAACAATAAAACTGAATAAAAAATAATTAAAATGACATGTTGATATTAATTTCCATGTGCAAGGAAAAGTAAAATCTTTAACAAGTACCATAAATTTAAACCGGATGTTATTGACTCATATCAAATGTACGTTTTTGTTAAATGATAATAATAATAATAATAAGAGCAGCTTACTACTCAAAGCACTAAATACAAGGAAAACACAATATTTGAACCTATTACCTTGCCATTGCTAAACGGTAGCATTACCACTGTGAATACTGATTGAAAAATAATACACACAGATACACGTTGTACCGATTGATAGTTGGATTCAGCAACATATCAATTGAGCAATTTCTTTTTCTACTGTTTTATTCTTGAATAAAATCATACTTGTTTTGTTACACATTTAGTGAAAGTACTTGTTGGATATTTGGGCTTCACACATCCTACATTTCACGTCAAAATTATGTCATTATTACTATAACATATTAAAACATTTTCTGTTTTAGCAGTGTGTTCAGCATTTCTTGCCCCACATTTCCTCTGTCATTCTATACTTACACAAATCATTATAGACAAGGAACACACATGAAATGCCAAGGTTACCTATATAATGTCTTACATATTTACATCGCCAGATAAACACAACATGGGGGAAGGGGGTGTAGCAGGCTGTGTGTTCTACTTATCCACACATTTGCAAAACAAAAGCAGGCTATTAGGGAAGTGATAAGTAGCTACGAGCTTCTTGGCGTATGTCAGGAAAATTGGTCATGGACAACAAAAAAAATTGTAAGCTTCTGGAATTCTAGTGTCAATTATGCTTTTTTCTTTTAGTTGCAATTAGTGGTTTAAATTTTCATTTTACTAATGGTAACAGAACTTTGTGATATTTCTGTTCAGGAAGTGATTAAGTCCCTGTTAAAAGATTTTAAGAAAATCAGAGTATTTTCAAAATTCTGTACCTCTAATTAAATTATAGAGATGATAACATTGGGTAGAGTCTTGTTGATTACAGTGTGTTTAGTTTAGGATTGTTAATTGTGGTGTATGTACCCATATAAATGTACATTTGTGGCCAATGTCAAACTCCCAGCAACATAAAACAGCTTACTTTGAAATATCAAATAAAACCTTCATTTACCTCTTAATTGTTGATAATAAACAGGATGATCATGAACAAATAAAAATCTTTCTTTACAGTTTAGTTTTTCACTGAGACCTTTACAGTGGCACTAAACTTTTCAATATCGAGTAAAGTTATTATTGATAGTGTTTGACAAGGCCACTAATATGATAGTTACAAGTTGAAGTGAGCTGCTCATAAAAGTGTATTTAATAATACACAAATAATATTTGGAATACTTCTTAGTAAGATACATGAAAAATATGGAATTCAGAATATGTTTTCATTGATTTGTTTGAGTGAACATAAAAGCTGTGAAATAACGATGGTTATTATAGTGTACTGGAATAACAAGCTGATGCTTGAATTTTAATATACAGTACATAACATAAAATGGTTAAATATTAAAATCTGTTTGCTTCCTCAAAACATTTAAGAATACTCCTCAAGAGCACGGAATTTCGACCTCACTGCTTATACAACAAGTTAGACTTGCTGATGAAGACTTAAATGTTTTATGCTTGGAACTACCTAGTAACATCAGATTTATCTTTATTGTTGTTCAGTCACTGGAAACATCATGCCATATTTGCTAAAACTATATATAACCAATGTTTCCTCAACTGAATTATAGAACTGACAGATTTGTACTTTATACTTATTTAAAAAATTCAGCCCTCTGAATATTTTTTCTTTAACTTAAACATAAGATGGATTTACTTTCATGTACAACAGTTTTAATTACATTGAAGAGTTCCTTCAGATATGTTGTATATGATATTCAAAATAACTAGTGAATGAATAACTTGCTGAATAAATGAATGAAACACACAATTATTTATTAGTGAATTATATTCTACACATAGCACTGCAGCATTGCTTAAATAAACATACATTACATGGAAGTATCCATGTTCATGCATTTTTAAGTTTCATGGCTTTAAGACTGCAGCTGAGCAGCAGAGCTGTGAGTCATAATACTGCCAACTCATTTCTACATAAATTAACTAAAGGAATGATGCATGTCTTAAAATATAAGAGTTTTAGACATATATTAACAATGTAACAAAGTAATAAGTACACAAGTATATAAGTATAGGAAATACAGTTGAAAGGAGGCACTGGAACAAACACTGAAACTCAGCTCTTTATAATTTTAAAAAGTAATTACTGTTTTTAGAACCAGTGCATAACAATAATGCAAGAATTAAGGGTAATACCGGGTCTGCAGAAAAAGAATGCATCCTACTATGCTACAGAATTATTACTTTAACACAAATAGCATTTATCTATGACATTTTTTAATATTTATGCATCTGACAATAAGTTTTCATTTAATTCCCATCATGTTTTTATGCCCATTAGCCATGAATATACTTATATCTAGCATTAATGGTCACTCTACAACAACATGGAAATGTATAGGCCTGCAATTGGTTAATATACAATACGTATCAAATAAAATTGAACATCTTATACCATTTGTCTATCAACATCTTATACCATTTGTCTATCAATCAATATATCCATCCATCTTATTCAGCTAAAACACTGTATTTTACTTTTCATTTTAGATCACTAAAATGCACCAAGAAAACCTCTAGCCATCCATTTTCAGATGTTTTATTCAGTACAGGGTTACAGGGAGCTGCCTATCTGCAGCAATCATCCACCTTGCACCAGCATGTTGATTCATATGATCCATGCTAGTCTCCCTTTATAACACATTTACAACCCTGTCAGCATAATAAGAATAACTACTTGCTTCTGAATATTACTATTTTATGTTCATTTGAGTATTCCCTTTCTGAACTCCACTTTTTTCAGTGATGAATTATGAGAAACAAACATATGCCTCTGCAGCCTTGAACATATGGTGTACTAACTCTACTGGGATGGGATACCACTCTACTGCTGGCCATATACCCTCTCACTAGCATGACTAAGGGATAAACTGAAAAACCGAGTGGATCATAATTGTCACAGCAGGCAACACAAGACAAGTGTTTCAACAACAACAACAACATTTATTTATATAGCACATTTTCATACAAACAGTATGCTGTTTCCTGTACACATTTATAAAAGTGACCACGTGTCCATTTTCAGTGTGATTAGTCAGCTAAGGATTAGATATTATGGCTATGTAAGCTTCAATCATAACATAAAACCGCTGTAGAAGAAACTGTTTAAATTTGATTTTCATAATTATTATCTCATAACTTAAAACAGCTGTAGGAGAAACTGTTTAAATTTGATTTTCATAATTATTATCTCTGACTCATGAATCCAGAGAAAAGGAAATCAACAAAACATTAATATTTCCTTTTTGCTGAAAATGAGTAAAAATAAAATTAGTCTTTGAAATCTGACTTTGAAGGATTTGAACTCTACTTAAAAGTATGCCACAGTAAAGCATTTTAAGTAACATACTGCAATTTTGTGAACAGTTGACAAAACTTGAAAGGCTACAGAAATATATAAATTTGCATTTGAAAACAACATTAATGGAACATACACATAGTGCTTGCATCCCACCTGGTTTCATTAGTGATTTGAGTGTTTTTCTCCAGTTTCAGTCATCATGTCCATTTACGTTTTTGACATATACTGGAGAACTTTAAGTTTGCAACCTTCAGTTATATGCCTGTTTAACTTTCCCATTTCAGTCAATACCCTTACTTTTTATTGAAAAAGTATTATGTATTAACTATTATGAGATTTCTTACATATTTATTTTGATCATTAAGTAACATTCACAGCAGAAGCCCGATTGGTTTAGAACTGGATAAATTATACAATGTAGCTCTAAAAAAAGATCTAAAAATCTCAGCCACTGAAAAATGAAAGCCTTGTCAAATTATCCATTGTTTAACAATTATCTAGCAAATAGTACCTTTTATTGAATTTGATATGAATTTTTGTCTTGGTTTTCATGTAAATGCAAAGATCCAAAACATAGCTATATTATTACCATTTAAATTATATTTCAGTAAAGTAAAAAAATTCATTTGGTTTTCTATCATGGCTAGGTAAATTCATTGGATAAATTATATCAGGCACCATCAACTATATACCAAGAGCTGAAGTGCTAGGAGCAGAGTTAAAAATATCATGGCATACTGTATGTAAAATGTACCACCACTTTACATGAAATTCTAACATCCTCAAAGAACCATGCACTAATGAAATCAATTTCCAAACACAATTGTACAACTAGATCAAAATCTTTAAATACAGGTAAGTACCAAGAGGTGGCAATCACAATCCTTGTAAAACAAAGACGTGATCACTTTGACGCAAGAAGAGCTCAGTTAAGGTCATACAAAAATAAATGAAGGTATGATTATATGATACGATTTATGAGATATGATAAAATTCAGGATCACATTACTAAAAATCAAATATTTCTCCAGAAGCACAGAACCAAACTTCTTATTATGGAAAATAATAAAAAAGGAAATCTGACCAGAGTAGTAACAATAACAAAATAAAAAAAAAATGTTTTGCAGATGTTTGTGTAGACAACAACCTACTGCCAGAATGCAATCATAACCAGGTACAAGACTGACAACAAGAAAACTAACTACTGTAATCACAGATATTATGCAGAAGGACAAAATATGGTAACTAGTTATATAGGAAATGGGTTAAATACAGGGCGGCATGGTGGCGGAGTGGTACCGCTGCTGCCTCACAGTAAGGAGACCTGTTTTCACTTCCCAGCTCCTCCCTGCATGAAGTCTGCATCTTCTCCCCATGTCTGCGTGGGTTTCCTCCGGGTGCTCCGGTTCCTCCCACAGTCCAAAGGCATGAAGGTTAGGTGCATTGGTGATCCTAAATTGTCCCTAATGTGTGCTTGGTGTGCGTGTGTGCCCTGCCCGGGATTTCTTCCTGCCTTGCACCCTGTGTTGGCTGGGATTGGCTCCAGCAGACCCCTGTGACCCTGTGTTAGGATATAGCAGGTTGGATGATGGATGGATGGTTAGATACATGAATAAAAGTATTTTTTTCCACTGAAATCTTTAAGATTATATAGAAATAGTCTGAAGTTTTATGTTCTTCCCTCGTTTGAAGCTCAGCATATTGAGGTACCAATGCATATACTGTAAACACTATGCACAACATAAAAACCAGTTCAGAACAAAACAGAGCATTTCAGTAAAGACTCTACAATTTAAAGTTACAAGCTAACAATCTTTAAATGTGAAATGTGAAAATATGGAAATATGAAAAAACATTTTAATTGAGGGAAATGTGCAACTACCTTGCACAGATTGTGACTAGCCAGGGGGTCAGTTCTAAGTACAACAATACTGCCTCAGGTTAGCATACAGTATTAACACAGCTAATTATTATGAGCACTTTGTGGAATGAAACTGCTAAAAAAATAAACAGTAAAAGAAAAAACAGAAAGTGAAATTACTCAGAAAGACAGGTAAAAGTCTTGATCAGGGAGCAGGCAAAAGTAAGAAATACCAAAAGAAACAGCAAGAGTCAACCAATAAACCAAAAATACAGAACTAAGGTCATAGTGAGCAAAGATGTTATAACCAGAAAATCCTAACGCTATCTCATATTAAATTTCCTCTAACTGAAGTTAGGATACCAGAAGCTAGGTGCTTCAGTCTTAAATTGGTTGCATGTAATGGCATATTATGTCACAAAGCTTCCAAGTCAAATAAATCACTGGCAACAGGAGAAGCCAACCTTAAATCATATGGCTGCAGAAAATATGAAAAGCAAACATCCAAAGACTGTGTCAAACTTATGCTACCAGCATAGCAATAAAACAAAGCAAAAATCAAATTGCATAAAGTTCAAAATGTCCACAAACCCCAAATATCTACATTTACAAAAAACACTTGACAAGGAATTAAAAACTGCTCACAAACAGTGATTCTAGATGACAAAGCTAAAGCCCTTTACAGTTCAGTATTAATCTTATTATATACTCAAATACTCTTCCTTTTTGACAGATTCTTTTTCTGCGCTCAACACAAGGTTGATTCAAACAATCCCACTCAACTTTACTTTTTTTCATCCTCTGAAAGTCTTCATTCTACATTCTTCTACAACTTTTTTAATGTCACGTCCAAGTCGAAAATGACTAAGCTGCTGATTAAAGCTGAAAGTATATCCTTTAATCACATCTTTATTGGTTTGTTTGAAATCTACTGTGGTGGTGTACAGAGCCAAAATTATGAAAATTGTGTCACTGTCCAAATATTTATGGACCTTACTGTATCATAATGATATACTATAACAATACCAACAAACATTAGCTCTTTGCCAATGTGTATACTATAACTAATCATTGTGAAGGCAGGATGCATTATACAGTCTGATGGTTGTGGGCAAAAACTCATAGTATACCATGGTAGAAAGAGCTAGTAACTAAACATGCTTCACTACATCATATCATGTATATGATGGGGAGCATTACAGTAGACATGTTCAACACTAATTTTGCCATCATGTTCTGTTCTGTTATCATCTCATATAAGGCCGGGGCCTGTCTTGTAATGCTGGCCTTCAAAATACTTTTATTGAGGTGTTTTGTTATCTGAGCTAGTGTTACTCCCCCAGCAGAGTACAGGTTTGCGGCTTTCCAAAGGCCCAGTACTAATTTCATGGTCTTTGTAAAATTTCATTCATTGGGGGTGGGGATTTCTATGCACCATATGAACATGTTCAACAGCCCCATACTTTCCATGATCCCATTGATGGAGTTTTCTATAATATAAGATAAGATATTCTAAAATAAGATATTCTAAGATATATATATATATATGAATCTTCTATATATGAAACTAGCAAAATACCCGCGCTTCGCAGCGGAGAAGTAGTGTGTTAAAGAAGTAATGAAAAAGAAAAGGAAACATTTTAATAATAACGTAACATGATTGACAATTTAATTGTGTTGTCATTGTCATGAGTGTTGCTGGTATATACATATATATATATACTGTAAAAAGGCGCTATATAGGCGCCGGACCCGACAAAGAGACACGTATAACAGGTACAAGACCTTTATTTTTCTTCACCCGTGGTATACGTCTTCCCGTGACCCACAGGCAATACACAGTCCCACAAACCACCAGTCCAACTCACAGCAACACCACCTTCCTTTCTTTACCACCACTCCTTCTCAAGCTTTGTCTCCTTCCTCCCAACTCTGGCTCTTTGAGTGGTGGTGGCTGGCCCTTTTTATAACCCACCCGGAAGTGGAGCTGAAGATTCGTCCAGCCAGGCTGCTAAGTCCATGCAGCTCTCCCTAGCGGCCATCCAAGCCCCCAACCAGTCTGTGGAGGACTCCATCTCCCATGGAGCCCTGCGGGTGGTTGGGGAATCACCGTCAGCCATGGAGGCTGCCACCAAGCGTCCCGGGGGAGGTACTGTAGTGCCCATGGTGGCTCCCCCGGAACATAAGCAGCAGGGGCGTCCCTGCCGGGCATGGGACCTGGCTGTCCGTCACAATACACATATACATATACATATATATATATATATATATATATATATATATATATATATAGATATATATATATATACATATATATACGGTATACATACATATATATATACACACACACACATATATATACATATATACATATACATATCTACATATATACTGTATATACACACAAATATATATACAAATCTACATATATATATCTACATATATATATTAGGGGTGGGACTCGGTTAAAAATTAATCTAATTAATTAGAGGCTGTGTAATAATTAATCTTGATTAATTGTATGTAATCACACAAATCGCAAATGTTTCTTTTTAATTTAAAAGGGTTTTAGTGGGCAACAGAATCAAATAATAGACATGGACATGAATATTGTAAACTCAAGCTCTTTTAATTTCTGAAACGAAAATGCTTTTAAACTGCATTTCAATTCAAAACAGAAACAAAAATATCAACCCTGGCTAAAATTGGGCAGACTTAAAAATAACGTGGTATTTTAAGTACTTTAAGTAAATTTTCAGAATGGTATTGTCTTTAAATAATAATAACAAAAATTTCAACATAAAGTGCAGTTTTTCTTCTTAAAAAAATAAGGCAGAAACATAAAAGGTAATTTGACCAGCTTCACCTTTAAACTCTGAGAAATCTTAGCCCAAATTATTTTGTACATTAGACTAAAACAGTGTGATCATTGAACATTTTTTAATTAGATGTACAGTAATCCCTCCTCCATTGCGGGGGTTGCATTCCAGAACCCCCCGCGATAGATGAAAATCCGCGAAGTAGAAACCATATGTTTGTATAGTTATTTTTTAGATATTTTAAGCCCTTATAAACTCTCCCACACTGTTAACATTATTAGAGCCCTCTAGACATGAAGTAACACCCTTTAGTCAAAAGTTTAAACTGTGCTCCATGACAAGACAGAGATGACAGTTCTTTCTCACAATTAAAAGAATGCAAACATATCTTCTCTTCAGGAGGAGAGAGAGAGAGAGCGCTCACAAAGAAAAGCAAACAATCAAAAAATCAATACGTGTGCTTTTAAGTTTGGCGAAGCACCGCAATAAAGCAGCATTTTTTAGAGGAGCGTCAGTATCTTCTAAGCAAACAGCTTCTGTGCAAACAGCCCCTCTGCTCACATCTCCTCCGTCAGGCGCAGAGAACGTCATAGAGAGAGCGAGATTAAAGCAAACAATCAAAAAATCAATAAGAGTGCTTTTGGAAGCACCACGATAAAGCGGCATTTCTTAGAGGAGCGTCCGTATCCACTAGGCAAACAGCTTCTGTGCAAACAGCACCTCTGCTCACACCCCCTCCGTCAGGCGCAGAGAATGTCAGAGAGGGTGAGATAGAGGCAGAGACGAGCAAACAATCGAGCACCGCGCAGGAAGCATATCTTATAGCATTGAGGAGTTTTAGTTAATATGTAATACATGCTCTGATTGGGTAGCTTCTAAGCCATCCGCCAATAGCGTCCCTTGTATGAAATCAACTGGGCAAACAAACTGAGGAAGCATGTACCATAAATTAAAAGACCCATTGTCCGCAGAAATCCACGAACCAGCGAAAAATCCGTAATATATTTAGATACGCTTACATTTAAAATCCGCGATAGAGTGAAGGATTACTGTAATTAGAATTACTAACGGTCACGGAAGTCCAATGATCCCCAGTAAGAGCCACAAAGTCCGCTTTCTGTAATGCATCTAATTTTGCTTGCTTTTCAGTGTGCACAAAACCATGCTTTTATCAAGGCTTCCGTCGGGTAGTCTTTTGAAATGAAATTTTCCTCCGATCAGTCGTAGGAATGCGCTTTGTATCCATTATTCATAAAGCTTCAATTGGTGATCTGTCTTTCTGCGTTAACCACATATTTTTTCATACGTCTCAAACCAAGGGGATGCGAGGGTAAAATTAATCGGGAAGCGCGTGTACATACTCAGTGCACCCCCTGTCGGGAATCGAACCTCGGACGTCGGCGCTACAGGCGAAATCTCTACCATTGTGCCACGGCGTGTGGTTTGTCTATTTGAGAGTATGTAGATCGGGGTATATATATACATATATATATATATATATATATATATATACCAGCTTCAGCGGAGAAGTAGTGTGTTAAAGAAGTTATGAAAAAGAAAAGGGAACATTTTAAAAATAACGTAACATGATTGTCAATATACAGTAATTGTTTTGTGAGTGTTATGAGTGTTGCTGATGGACGGCCTTATATGGGCAGGCACTAAATTACGTGGGAGGCATAACTGAGATGGAGTGGGAGCACGTGGGAATTTCCCACTAGTTGCCAATGACTGTTACTAGTTTAGGGAACTGTTGTCTAACTCACCACTGCAACCATCACCATGAAAAATCAAGAGAAAGTTACATGTGAGTCATAATTCTGTTCACAAAAAACAATCAGGATTCTGGGTATGTAAACTACATTAAATAATTTTCGGATCCTAATCCACAAAAGAAAAGCAATATACCCAAATAAAAATTATGACACCATCAAATCATTGCAAGTGTCTCCTATCAAAGTTCCCTGCTTTTGGTATCAGCCATTTCCAGTTCCTCCTGGTTGCAGTTGAAAAAACTTCATTACTGTTCCTTAATTTCATACTTTCCCTATTCCCCTCTCTTTCAATTGGTTTCTAAATGTAGCAAGGATCCAGCTGAAAATTCTACAGGACCCTGTCAGGTTCTGCTCCTTAAACCTTCAGTTTTTGGTTTCTACATATATTCCATAAAGAAGTCTTCAACTTTGGTCTGTCAGTTAACTCAACCTCTTCATTCCCATCATGATATAATTAGGCAATACTTCTCAGCTGTGAAATGGACTCTACACAACCATTTAAACTATCCCCAGTCTACTGATGTTCAGACACCTCTTGAAGAAGCTCCTCTTTAAAAGCATCTTAAGACTGCTCAGACTTTTCACCAATGCTTTGCAATCCTCCAACATATCTTCAGCTAAACTGACCAAATCAACTGTGAAGCAATTTTGATATTGTTTGAGTTATAGTTCATTATGGTGCCTTGCAGATGATTACATTACTACACTTCTTGTACTGAACATTTTTATTCTCTATTGCTGTACTGCAAAAGATGTTGAAATAATGAATCTGATTGAGTGAATTGGATATGGGTGATTACACATGTAAGCAGCTTAAATTAAAACATACCATTACTATCAAGCCATGTCTCATTTCTCCTCAAAAATTCCTCTAGCTTATTTGCATGTACAGTAGGTTTCACATTCATTAAGAATATTTTGCACTGTAATCTACTCAGCTGCTATGTAAACATACACTTACTTAAGTATATTACAGGAAAAATTAGCAATTCCTGAGTGCCAGCCACATGTACATTATTTTATAATAAATCAATCAAAGTAAATGGAGAGTAAATAACATTCTAACTTCCCATCCAATACTGTGAAGATTACTGTAAAATGTGCAGTTAGCTAACCATTTTTTAACTTACTTTAAAAAATATTTATTTATGATTTAACAGTGCAAATCCTTATTTTTTAACTTTTTCATAGACACCCTTTTTAATTCATCAACAACTTTAACTGGGTACTGTAGCTCCCACTGGCTTACTTTCTTTTCTAACCAAGGACAGGCCACCATAACAAAAAACAATACATGATCTATTCTATTTGACATTGATGATATATTAATGAAAACAAATTCAAACAGAGCAAGAGAGAAGGAACTGGAAACGTTCCAATGATGAATTTAGATTAATCCTTCAGATGGGAATAAAAACTTAATTACAGTAGAGTCTCGCTTATCCGACATAAACGGGCCAGCCGAACGTCGGATAAGCGAAAATGTTGGATAATGGCAGGTGTTAAGAAAAAGCCTATTAAACGTAAAACTATGTTATAACTTTACACATTATGAACGTAATAATCATGTTTTACAACAAAACAACAGAATAAATTAACTGAAAAAATGAACTTACAGTTACAGAATTGTCTGAAGTTAATAATACAGTATGTACTGTACTTAAAAAGTTCAGTCCTTTGATGATTTATAGACATTTTTGATCGTAGTCTGCTTTCCTGACGAGTGCTGTTTCTTCGCTGTGAAGTCTCGCCATCTTTGCAGCATCATTATGTCGATTCCTGTAGCTGCTTCTTGTTGCTCAATGTAATTAATTGGAGTTTCGAGCCTTAACTCCGTCACTAATATAGTGAACATCCGTACAAGCATATACTGTTTGCTACAGCATTGTGACTTTGTGTGTGTGTTTATGCTGTGATGTGCGAGTCCCCATCTTGCACCCGAAAACTCAAAGCTGAGTCTCAGTACTTTAGCAACACCAGCTTTATTAAGCTTGAAATAGCAACAGCGCGGTTATTTATCGTAGCCTTATCTGCCTTTCTCCTATACACAGACACAGCAGTCAGACAGGGTCGGGGGGAAAGTAATACTGAGCCCAGCACATTTATAATGTCCCTTGTTCCTTGTATCACCCATCAACGGCAGATGCTTATAGCATGTCCGCGATCTTTTCATATTGGCTTTTACATCGAACTGCTACAGCGCTGGGAGCCTGCGATTGCTTTGGGACGTTCTTCCACGTGTCGTCCCGTTGGGTGGAATCCCACAAGAGTTTAGAAACTCACTCACACCAGCCATGATTCTTTTCAAAAGTAAAGTGCAGGTTAATTTGCTTTATGTATTTTTACTTTATATTTTGTATTAATCCTTTTTATATGAATAGTTTTGGATTGTGGAATGAATCATCTGAGTTTCCATTATTTCTTATGGGGAAATTCGCATTGATATACTGTACGAGTGCTTTGGACTACGAGCACATTTCCAGAACGAATTGTGCTCGCAAACCGAGGTTCCAATGTAATTAGCTGCAGCAGAGTTGGAAGCAACAAAAAATAGACTATGCTCACTCCCGCAACTTGCAGTTCTTGTTGCAGACTGATGCATATTTTTTTTTATTTCTTTTATGCGTTGGGACGTCGGATAATGAGGAATGTTGGATAACCGAAGGTAGGATAAGCGAAACTCTACTGTATCTATACTAATAAAAGGCAAAGCCCTCACTGACTCACTCACTGACTGACTCACTCATCACTATTTCTCCAACTTCCCATGTAGGTAGAAGGCTGAAATTTGGCAGGCTCATTCCTTACAGCTTACACAAACGTTGGACATTTCGAAATTCTATGCGTAATGGTCATAACTGGAACCTATTTTTCTCCGTGTACTGTAATGGACGTTAGCGCGATGGCCGTGGGGGGCGGAGCTGCGTGTGACATCATCACGCCTCCCACGTAATCACGTGAACTGACTGTGACCGCAGTAGCGTAGAAAAGAAGGAAGAGCTCCCAAAGAGCGCTGAAGAAAAACGCTGAATACTTTATTCACAAGTTTAATGAGAAGACACGAAGTATAAACGAGACTTTGGATCACTTTGTAACGAAGTTAAAATTGCTGTAGCGAGAAACTTTTAAGTGCCGGGTCTTAGCTAACATTAAATAAAGCCGTGGACATTGCGAGATCGCACGAAACAGCACAGGCACAGCTCAGCAGCTTCGATGCATGTACTCCGATTGGCTCACGTGAACTGACTATGAACGCAGTACGCAGAGAAAGCAAGACCTCTAAAGAGCGTGGAGACTTTTGATCACTTGAACATGTCTGCAAAAAGTAGCGTTTCCTGCACTGCAAAAATACTACAAAAGTCAGGCAGCCAGCGCATGCGCGCGTAGCTCTGCCGGCCTTTGAGACGCTGACTGTGCTTCTGCCTTAAGTGAAAGGAAACACTTTTAATTTTTTTCCTCCTTCCCATGAGCTATAGCCCAGACAACTGTAAACACGGGATCCCATTTCTAGACCGCGGCAAACTAATATTAAGGAGCTTCGCACTTTCTTTTACACGTATATGATTATGAGGTCGTCAGGTCGGATTATGAAGACACGCACAGGAGTGCAGGACCGACAGTGCCATCCCGGCCAGTTAATGGCAGGGCCGTCTCTCCAGTCTACACGAGACCCACCGCGATGCTCATATCGTCAGCGAAGACCTCTCTCTACACTATATAAAAGAAAAAGGCAAGTTTCCTTTCTTTACACCTTTTTTCCTTTTATCCCAAACCAAAGCCTTTCTTTCTTAACACTGCAGAGGACACAAAAATGTTCTTCTTTTAATTGCTGGTAATGCCGGTAAGGCACATTACCACAGGCAGAAATTTGGACGTTCACATAGAAAATGTAATTTCTATACCACAGCCTTCGTGTTGCGCCTTTCAAAAGGGATCAACTACCAGGAGATGATCCATATACATTTTAGCTGCTGTTAGTACTACTTACCTGTTATGTTATACCGGCTTTAAAATGTAGCTTACCCGAAACCACTCCAGTGGTGCTCAATGTATCTTTACTTCTTAAAACGTTAATATCTTACTGTTTAATAACTTATAGACTTTTTATTATTTACTATACATTTTATTTTTTTTCCTTGCACTCAGTGAGTGAGGCCAATGGGTGATCAGTTATATATATATATATATATATATATATATATGAATGACCTCCAAAGAGCACGGAGACTTTTGATCACGTCAACGTGTCTGCAAAAAGTGGCGTCTTCTGCCCTGCAAAAGTCGAGCAGCCAGCGCGCACACATAGCTGTGCCGGTCTTTGAGACACTGACTGCGCTTCTGCCTTAAGTCAAAGTGAGCACTTTTAATTTTTTTCCTCCTTCCCCTGAGCTATAGCCCAGACAACTGCAAACACGGGATCCCTTTTCTAGACCGCGACAAACTAATATTAAGGCGTCGCCCCTTTCTTTTGCACGTATACTATTATGAGGTCGCGGAAGACACGCACAGGACTGGAGGACCGACAGTGCCATCCCAGCCGATTAATGGCAGGGACGTCTCACCAGTCTACACCACGATGGTCCCCAAAAGGTGCTCATATCTTCAGCGAAGACATCTCTCTACACTATATAAAAGAAAAAAGAAACTTTCCTTTCTTTACACCTTTTTTCCTTTTATCCCAAACCAAAGCCTTTCTCTCTTAACACTGCAGAGAACACAAAACTAATTTTCTTTTATTGCTGGTAATGCCGGTAAGGCACATTACCAGAGGCAGAAATTTGGACGTTCACACAGAAAATGTAATTTCTATACCACAGCCGCCGTGTAGCGCCTTTCAAAAGGGATCTACTACCGAGAGATGATCCATATACATTTTAGCTGCTGTTAGTACTACTTACCTGTTGTGTTACACAGTCTTTAAAATGCAGTTTACCCGAAACCACTCCAGTAGTGCTCAATGTATCTTTACTTCTTAAAACGTTAATGTTTTACTGTTTAATAACTTATAGACTACATTTAATTTTATTTCCCTTGCACTCAGTGACCAAAGCTATACACACACATATAGACACATACATATATATACACATATATATACCTGTGTGTATGTATGTGTATATATATATACATTGTGGTCCCGGCCGGGCTCCACCCAGGAGGACGTGAGGAGGGCTTGTGCCTCCTCCAGACCGCGAGGGGGCGTCCGTCCTGGTTCTGTTGGGGGCCACGGGTGGAGGGCTTGGAAGCCCAGCCCTGTAGGGGCCCGTGGTCACCGCCAGGCGGCGCTCCGATGCCGGTTTATTCCGTACGGTCCTTGGCTGGGGCTGGAGCCCGGCCGGGGCGCCCTGGAGGATCAGAGGAGGGCGAGTGCCTCCTCCAGACAGAGTGGGGGCGTCCGTCCTGGTTAGGCAGGGGCCTCGGGTACAGGCATGGAAGCCCAGCCCTGTAGGGACCCGTGGCCACCGCCAGGCGGCGCCCCAGTGCCTAATTATCCCGGGAGCCCGGCACTTCCGCCACACCAGGAGGTGCCGGGGGGAAGACTTTACGTGGCGCCCGCAGAGCTGCCAGGAAGACAGCCGACACTTCCGCCACGCTGGGGCGTGGCTAAAGAGGGAATGCCGAGAACACCTGGGGCTCATCCGGGAGCCTTATTTAAGGGGCCGCCTCCCTCCAGTCATTGGTGGAAGTCGGGAGGAAGCGGACTGAGCTTGAGGAAGGACTGGAGGCGGCCATGAGTAAAGAGGCACAGGACTGTGTGGCCTGGACTTGGGGAAATCGGTGCAAGAAGGCACTGGGGGTGCACGTGAGCAAACTGTAAATAGTGTATATAAATAAATGGTGTGTGGTGAAAATATGATGTCTGTTTGTCTGTGCCGGGGCCAGCGTTCACAACATATACATACACACACACACCTATCTGCATTATATATACACACACATACATACATACACACACACACACACACACATATATATAAATGTGTGTGTGTATGTATATAATGTAGATAGGTATGTATATATATATATATGTATATATATTTATATGTGTATATGTAAATATGTATATACTGTAGATATATATATATGTATATATATATGAAGATATGTATGTGTATATACAGTGGTGTGAAAAACTATTTGCCCCCTTCCTGATTTCTTATTCATTTGCATGTTTGTCACACAAAATGTTTCTGATCATCAAACACATTTAACCATTAGTCAAATATAACACAAGTAAACACAAAATGCAGTTCTTAAATTATGTTTTTATTATTTAGGGAGAAAAAATCCAAACCTACATGGCCCTGTGTGAAAAAGTAATTGCCCCCTGAACCTAATAACTGGTTGGGACACCCTTAGCAGCAATAACTGCAATCAAGCGTTTGCGATAACTTGCAATGAGTCTTTTACAGCGCTCTGGAGGAATTTTGGCCCACTCATCTTTGCAGAATTGTTGTAATTCAGCTTTATTTGAGCGTTTTCTAGCATGAACCGCCTTTTTAAGGTCATGCCATAGCATCTCAATTGGATTCAGGTCAGGACTTTGACTAGGCCACTCCAAAGTCTTCATTTTGTTTTCTTCAGCCATTCAGAGGTGGATTTGCTGGTGTGTTTTGGGTCATTGTCCTGTTGCAGCACCCAAGATCGCTTCAGCTTGAGTTGACGAACAGATGGCCGGACATTCTCCTTCAGGATTTTTTGGTAGACAGTAGAATGCATGGTTCCATCTATCACAGCAAGCCTTCCAGGTCCTGAAGCAGCAAAACAACCCCAGACCATCACACTACCACCACCATATTTTACTGTTGGTATGATATTCTTTTTCTGAAATGATGTGTTCCTTTTACGCCAGATGTAACGGGACATTTGCCTTCCAAAAAGTTCAACTTTTGTCTCATGATTCCACAAGGTATTTTCCCAAAAGTCTTGGCAATCATTAAAATGTTTCTTAGCAAAATTGAGACGAGCCCTAATGTTCTTTTTGCTTAACAGTGGTTTGCGTCTTGGAAATCTGCCAGGCAGGCCATTTTTGCCCAGTCTCTTTCTTATGGTGGAGTTGTGAACACTGACCTTAATTGAGGCAAGTGAGGCCTGCAGTTCTTTAGACGTTGTCCTGGGGTCTTTTGTGACCCCTCGGATGAGTCGTCTCTGCTCTTGAGGTAATTTTGGTTGGCCGGCCACTCCTGGGAAGGTTCACCACTGTTCCGTGTTTTTGCCATTTGTGGATAATGGCTCTCACTGTGGTTAAGCTGGAGTCCCAAAGCTTTAGAAATGGCTTTATAACCTTTACCAGACTGATAGATCTCAATTACTTCTGTTCTCATTTGTTCCTGAATTTCTTTGGATCTTGGCATGATGTCTAGCTTTTTATGTGCGTTTGGTCTACTTCTCTGTGTCAGGCAGCTCCTATTTAAGTGATTTCTTGATTGAAACAGATGTGGCAGTAATCAGGCCTGGGGGTGGCTACAGAAATTGAACTCAGGTGTGATACACCACAGTTAGGTTATTTTTTAACAAGGGGGCAATTACTTTTCCACACAGTGCCATGTAAGTTTGGATTTTTTTTTCTCCCTAAATAATAAAACCATCATTTAAAAACTGCATTTTGTGTTTACTTGTGTTATATTTGACTAATGGTTAAATGTGTTTGATGATCAGAAACATTTTGTGTGACAAACATACAAAAGAATAAGAAATCAGGAAGGTGGCAAATAGTTTTTCACACCATTGTATGTATATATGTATATATATATATATATATATATATATATATATATATATATATATATATATATATATATATATATATATATCATATATGATTAACCCGATTATGACCGCAGCAATCCAAGCTGTGAGAAAACACTAAAAAGGAGGCGTATCAGACATTGTGGTACTTTTTCTTATGCAGCTAGACGAAAACAACTTCATGACGCTGCCGCCAAATACACAAAACAATTACTTTGACAATCATGTTATGTTATTTTTAAAAGTTTTCCATTTCTTTTTCATAACATCTTTAACACACGACTTCTCTGCTGCGAAGCGCGGGAATTTTGCTATATATATATATATATATGTATATATATATGACAGCAACACTCATAACAGTGACAAAACAATTACATTGACAATCATGTTACGTTATTTTCAAAATGTTTCCTTTTCTTTTTCTTTACTTCTTTAACACACTACTTCTCCGCTGCGAAGCGCAGGTATTTTGCTAGTATAAGATATTGTTAAACATAAAATACAATACACGTATTAATGCGATTTTAGTTCTACAAAAACTTTTGGTATCAAATAATATATGGTTAAAGGACAGCTTAAGAATAACAAAAAGCAAAAAACCTATTGGCAAAAGGGAATCAGTACTTTCAGTGCTGTAAATACCACATGAGTTGGACGGACATCCTGACCAGAAAAGGGGATGGTTCCTTACCCAGATGGGAGGCTTCAAGCAGGCAGATGGGCTTCCTGACCAAAAGAGAAGAAGGAACCAGACCCTGAAGTGTTGGCTGGAGTAGGTAGACAGGCAACCCACCAGAAGATATTGCTGGAGACTCTTTATTCCTCCAAGACATTAGATGGCAGTGGCCCAGGATATTGGTGCCCATTAAGGCACGCTTGGAAGTGTAGTCCGGCAACACAGCCCTGCTGGGGTCCATGGGTGCACAAGGGGGCACTACAAGGTGCTGTGCTCCCTAATAAATCGGACTTTCGTATGACTCAAAAGTACTTCCATCGGGCAGAAGCAGGTCACACTCCCGGATCCTTAATAAAAGGGACCGCACTCCCTTATCCAGGTGAGTCAGAGCTGGGAGGACATGGAGCAACACTCCACTGGAGGTGGGTAGCATGGCCCCCACATTTTAACGCGGGCCCCTAGGCCAGGATCTCTGGCGGGTCCTTCACCTAGGGTTAAGGAAAACGTGATACCCAATAGAATTTAAAATAAAATAAGCAAGGTTAATGATGCAAAAACATAAAAAGTATTATGCACATTTATTGAATATATTTATAAAGTAAAGATCCTAATGAAAAACTTATAATAGTATCAAAAATTATTGCAAAATCTGTTTTCTAGCTTTCTTTGACGCAAAATTTTCAATGACCTCACTAAAATCAACATGTTTGGCTAAATCATTTTCAATACACAGAATTGCTAGATGATTAAGTCATTTTTGACTAGTTGTACTTCTTTGCCATGTTTTTAATGAATTTGCCAATCTGCTAAATGATCTTTCTGCTGAAGAAACAGTAACTGGGACTGTACAAAACAATTTAATAGCAAGACAGATATTGGTAAATATACCTTGAAGTTTTTTGTCGTAAATTGCGTTAAAAATTCTAATTGGGCTTTTTTCAACACCAAAAACTGTCTTGTAAATACTTTTGAAGTGAAAGATTTTGTCCAGTAAGTCATCTGACAGATCTTCTGCATATGCATGTACAGGTTTTGCAGCTCTTGCGGTGAATTGACCATTGTCCAAGTTCTGAAAATTCAAAATGGGTGAGAATAATTCACATATGGCATCTGCTGCTTCAAATCTTATCTTTAAATTGCTGATGATAAAATCCAATACTGGGAAAACTACCAAAATTTTGAAATCATATTTTGATTCTGTAGAAGGTTTTCAGTTATTTGGAAACTGAGTTCGCACTGCTACTACCTCAGCAACTCCTTTCGTCTCCTGAATAATACTTTCCCACGAGTCACGTAAATGCTGCATTTCTTGAACTAGGTCTTTTACGAGTGAAGTTTCAATATCGAGTGTTATTCCTTTATTTTGTATGACAACTTTCTTGTTGTCAATACTTGATAATATTTTGTGCCAAAACACTGTCATCTGCAGACCTTTATAAGATCCAAAATATTTTCTTAGGCCTTTACTTGTAGTATTCAGTGTTGAAGGGGTTAATCCTATATGACACCAAATCAGCAATTAATATCAACATTTTCGACCAGTGGAGGGGTCTACGTTTTATTTGGATTCGTAAAATGTCAAAGTGAGAAAGTTGTAGAAAAATGTATGTAAAAATATTTTTATCTGAAACTTTTTTTGATATTGTTTTTAGTTTTCAAAATATTTTATGCTGAAGTTGACACTCAATGCTGTAGGATCAATTCTTGCTTTCTATTCATACGTTTTGTTTGTGCATAATATCTACTCATCCCGCACTACCCCTGTGATCCTGGGCCCCCTGGCTAGAGTCCTGTCTGAACACCCCCTATACCCCCCCCCATGGCGGGTAGTGCGGTGGAGAGAAGAGAGTACTGTGGAAAGAGAGAGAGAAAGTAAAACTTTTGCAACTTTTGGAGGTATTGTGTGGAACAAACCTTCCATTATTTGAACCCGGGACTATTTGTGTGTTTTGTGTTTTGGGGCTCACTGACAGCCTTGTTCCATTTAGTGCATAGGTACTTGTTACACTCATTGGTATACACATAATAACTGAGGTTTTTGATTTAGTCAGGGAACACTTTTGAAACTTAATTCTTACTTAAATATACAAGACCACAATTGGCAGTTGCGTTATTAAGTGCTCTGTTGGGTGTGTAAGATCTTGCAATTAGCAATAAATCAACAACAGTTATGGCATAACCAATTGGTTAGGCCTATTTGACTTATTCTCCTATCAGATCACATATGACATGCACCTAACTAGTAAGGTACCAACTACCTTCTTAGGTTTTTTGTAGGTGGGACATAGGAATACATGTGAAAACTGGCTATACAACTGTTACCTGTAATCTCTTACCTGTCTGACAGTTAAAGCTGTACCCCTCATATTCAACCCTAGGAACATCTATTAGCAGGTTGTATAGCTGACTGAGACTGCCTTTTAGTTTCAGTCCTTAATTTCAAGACATCCCCTTGAACCCCTAAGAGACAAGGAATGATCAATCGTAATGTCTGTACTTGCTAGAATTAATTCAGAGACAGACTGGTTTCCAATGTTTACTTATAAAATCATATTTATTTTCATAACAACCAACAGCACAAAATATACATAGTACAAAGAATCATACAACCTGTGTGGTTTCATGTAGTTTTCATATCAGTAAGATGCTCAGAGTGGTCCTATTTTTAAGTTACAGACTATACATCCTTAATTGAAAAATGAAAGATTTATTGCTGGACACAGAGCTCCTTGGGAAGTATTGAACAGCTAAGCAGATAGCAAGCTCATTTTAACTGTCCACAACATCTTTCAAAATGTTCATCTTTGCCACTGAGATGAGCTCTTTACAAAAGTGTTAGAAATATACTGTAAGAAACACTCCATTTTTGTAACAAAGCACAAACTAAACTGAACAACTCAACTCTTTAAAAAAAGTTATAAAAAGCATCCAACTTTTTCCCTTCTTGTGCAAATTAAGTGCACACATCTGGCTTTCTTTCAATTATCAAAGCTGGCAGTTTCTCAAAACATGTAAAATTGTATTAATGCATTATCACTAAGCATCACCAAACGCTGCACTTTCTAACTAAGCAAAATATTCTGAAACCAGGTCTTACTGAAGTGGATGCAACATAAAAGAAGGTTGCAGTTGTCTAAACCTGCATTAACTCAGGCATTTCTAGTTGTTAATTGTATAAGGGATACTTTAACCTTTTCAGCTGACATATTTCAGGTGATAGACTTCAGACCTGAAACCCTTGCCATGCTGAACAGGAGTGCAGTGTATTTTGGGAAAGATTAAATACATAGCAGGATAAAGAATACTTTCCTTTTGATTTCCATTCCTGTGTGTTTTAAGAAACTGTAAAATGTAATGGCATATGAATACAAGTAAATCAGATGTTTCATGTGAGAATGGAGGGAAAGAGTGACTGCCGTTATATTAGACATTTTTCAAAAAGTTTATCTTTATTTCAAATCACAGAGGAGCTCAGCTCAGATGCAAAAATGGACACTTGAAAATGTACTGCCAATGAAAGGGCAGGTAAAATTTCACTGAGTAAACTAGGAGATACAGTAAGTATAAAATGGAAACCAAAACAAAACTGAAAAAATAGCAGTCAACTTCAAATGAGAGACTAGAATCAAAGTCATGGACAAAGAAATAGTTCAAGCTGAACCAAGCTCTTAAAAAGTATGAACAGTAATTGTAAATTCTTTTAGAAGGCTTTTTTAAATGCAAACTGGATAGAAACTGGAACCTTCAGCTGATGACTCGCAGGTTACAACCTAGGAAGGCCAAGCCCCTAGGAAACCGGGAAGTGGAGCTAATGATAGCTAGACAAAATGGCAGCCAAGACGATAGAAAAAACATAACCAATAATGCGTCACCTGAAACCTGATCAAGACAGCAGAAAGCTTCTCATATGAAATTGACACTCATACAGCTTTCTGTCTTTTGTAGCTACAGACATTTTCATGGAGCTCTCTCTTTGGCAAGAAATCATTTTCTTTACATTTTCCAATTAAGGATATATAATTTCCAACCAAAGAAAAGAAACAATCTGTGAACTGTCACGTGAGAATGAACAAACCCACACATGTTGTATAATTCTTTGTATTCCTTATATTTGGTACTATTGTACTATGTGAATTTCCCCTTGGGATTAATAAAGTATCTATCTATCTATCTATCTATCTATCTATCTATCTATCTATCTATCTATCTATCTATCTATTGGGTTTTGAAGCAATTTTAGTTTTAAGTGAAAGCTGAAATCAATGTCTGTGTCTGAATTAGTACTAGTGTGGTCGACAGTACACAGAATGTCACACAGAACATAGAAATTAAACCTCAATAGCACACCAGTCTCTCACAAGGCACACTCACACTCATAGTCACTCAAACAGGCCCAATTAAAGATGCCTGTTAATCTACTGTAATACACCATATTTGAGGTGTCAGAGAAAACTGGAGTAGTCAAGAGAAAATCAGCATAGGCATAAGCTTGTGAAGAAGCACAGCTATACCGTGCCCTACCATGCTGCAAATACATTCCAAAGTAAAATCTGCAAAAAAGACCTAATTTTAACCATTTAAACAGTGAAACGTTTTGTAACCTTAATAACAAAATCTTCTTAGAAAACAGAATGCCGTTAATGTATCTCAACTGAGCATAAACAACAGTATCTACCAAGTCTAAAGACAGCTGTACATGTGACTCATATCCAGGCAGCATGTATGCTATTCTATATGGCCAAAATAAATGTGACTTTATTATTGTGTCACAATTCCAAAGGGACATCTATATTAAAACAGAAGGCTCAATGACCTCCAAAATGAAGTCAGTGTCACAGGTCCTTACAGTATCATTCTGTTTTGAGCAGAGATTTTTAAATGTAACATTTTGTAATAAAATATTCTTTAAAAAAAAATAAAGTCTCCAGGGAGTTCAACATTGCTTGACCGGAAAGTAAATGAAGAACATCTGCAAGTAATTACGGAATAGGCTGAGCTGCATGTTTTGCTAACTAATAAGTAAAGCAAACTGAAGCAAATCTGTGGTATGGGTATTGTTTATAAAAAGTCAATAGACATAAAAGTCAAATCTGCAAGTACAATGATAATGTATATATAACACATTAAAGCTGACATTTCTGCTGAGTTGTGTTTCACTGTCTTTTTTTTAACAAGTATATATTAGGAAAATTAAAGTGGAATATGTATACAATGAAAGAAGTAGAGACTGTCAGACCAACAGATGTGAAACTGTTTAGAAAGGCTGTTTTAATTTCACTGATATCTCTCATTTATCATTATTGTATATAAGTTCTTCATTTTTTATTTCTATTTTTATACATAGGCACATTAGGAAAAGCAGAATCAGTTCACAGGTTAATGGTGGAGTTGCCTTTGGAAGTGCTGACTTGGCTGAATGCTGGAGAGGAGTGAAAGGAAAGGTGACCACTGATTAGTGCTTTGGCTTTTGCTAAAAAAAAGAACTTCTGACAGTCATTGGCAAAACCTTCTGCAAATCTGTCAAAGACAAAAGCATAATTTGAAGGAGAACAGCCAAGTTTTTCTAACTTTTAATATCAAAAAGTACTATGTGGGTGCTTAGAGAAAATAACAGTGTGACCTGCTTCAGCTGTTTACGTATAATTAGACAGAGAAGAGTGGACTGGTGCCAAAACTATTCTAGTATTGAGCTGGTACAAGACCTCAGATCCAGGACTGACTTGTTCCTGAAAGCTGTCACTGGATGAAATGATACAATACTCTGACCAGATGCACTACTAGAATGTAATTTTTCAGAGGGTATCAGGATATGTGGAAAAGGCAAAAAAAATGTCAAAATAAGCTAAAACATATTTAAACCAACTCTCCACCCTCAACCCCCATGTCCATTACACAGACACCTACAGAGATATTGGCCCAAATAAGAGTCACCTGTCTAATAATAATATGATAATATGTAAGAGCTCTATTGTGTCAGTCCAATGATGTTATAAAGGGTGGATGAGCAATTTATACGACTGCCATATGCAATAATAACCCCTGAAAGAAGGTTCCTAGAAAAATAAATAGGTGCTGGGAGATAATATTTAAATTTAAAATTGAAGTGAAGGGTTTAAGACAGCAGTAGTAACCACTGTGCCACTAAATTATCTATAGTAATAAAAGGTAAACCCCTCACTGACTGACTCACTCACTCACTCACTAATTCTCCAACTTCTTGTGTAGGTAGAAGGCTGAAATTTGGCAGGCTCATTCCTTACAGCTTACTTACAAAAGTTAGGCAGGTTTCATTTTGAAATTCTACGTGTAACGGTCATAACTGGAACCTACTTATGTACATATATATGGCCTTAACCTGCAGCTCAGAGTTGCGTTCCTCATCGTCACGACGTCATTGACATTGCACAAGATAGCACAAGCACATCTGAGAACCTTCGATGCATGTACTCTGTAATGGAGTTAAACCTGCTAGTGAAGGACTGTGCTTATGCAAACGAATAGGAAAGCAATGTGTAAAGCTTAACTTTAAATTTAATGAGAAGACGCATTGCCGGGTCTGAGCTAACATCACAACATCGCATGAGATAGCACAAGCACAACTGAGAACCTTCGATGCATGTACTCCGAGCGGCTCATGTGAACTGACTGTGAATGCAGTACTCAGACATAAAGCAACAGCTCCAAAGAGTGCTGAACAAAAAACACATTACACAATTGAGAAGGCACCAAAAGAATATGAAGCGAGTGACGCATACAAGCATATTCATAAGTGCAGCTACTGTGGAAACAAAGCACGGTGTAAACCTTAAGTTTAAATTAAGTTCATAGACACGCTACCACTGGCGTTTGTCATGCCTACGACGAATACAATATTCGCGAGATCCAAGTTTAATGAGAAGACGCATTGCCGGGGCTGAGCTAACATCGCAACATCGCACAAGATAGCACAAGCACAGCTGAGAACCTACGATGCATGTACTCCAAGCGGCTCACGTGAACTGACTGTGAACGCAGTACGCAGACAAAAAGCAACAGCTCCAAAGAGCGCTGAACAAAAAATGCATTAACAATTGAGAAGGCAGCAAAAAAATATGAAGCGAGTGACGCATACAAGCGTATTCATAAGTGCAGCTACTATGGAAACAAAGTGTACGGTGGAAAAAAGTCAATGTCCAGCTGAAGGAAGACAGTGTAAAAAAAACCCATGCATGCAGTGTGTGATGTCTCAAATAAAGAGGAAGACGAGCTGTTTATTGATGCAGTAAGAAAGGAATCGATACATCAGATCTCAATATGAAGTTGGATATCTATACAAATAATGACAGGGCAATGTCTTAGGAACAAAAGGATGCCAAGTCTTTTAATGGAAATAAAAGTTTTCTGCCTACAGAGGGCTCAATTGTGTAGACACCCTAAAATCAGAGTGAAATGAAGATGTGGCAGGCTAGTCCATTTTTCAAAAACTTAATTTCTGCTACTCAAAATGCTTTTCAGTATCTTGTGTGGCCCCCACGAGCTTGTATGCATGCTTGACAACGTCGGGGCATGCTCCTAATGAGACGACGGATGGTGTCTTGTGGCATTTCCTCCCAGATCTGTATGAGGGCATCCCTGAGCTGTTGTACAGTCTGAGGAGCAACCTGGCGCCTAATGGACCGAAACATAATGTCCCACAGATGTTCTATTGGGTTTAAGTCAGGGGATTGTGAAGGCCATTCAATTGTTTCAATTCCTTCATCCTCCAGATACTGCCTGCATACTCTTGCCACATGAGGCCGGGCATTGTCGTGCATTAGGAGGAAACCAGGACCTACTGCACCACCGTAGGGTCTGACAATGGGTTCAAGGATTTCATCTCGATACCTTATGGCAGTCAGAGCACCATTTCCTACGCAGTAGATGTCTGCGTCCCCTCCATGGATATGCCTCCCCAGACCATCACTGACCCACCACCAAACCTGTCATGTTGAACAACGTTGCAGGCAGCATATCGTTCTCCTTGTCTTCTCCAGACTCTTTCACGTCTATCACAGCTGCTCAGGGTGAACCTGCTCTCGTCTGTAAAAAGTACAGGGCGCCAGTGGCGGACTTGCCAATTCTGGTGTTCTTGAGCAAATGCCAGTCGAGCTCCACGGTGCTGGGCAGTGAGCACAGGGCCCACTACAGGACGTCAGGCCCTCAGGCCATTTTCATGAAGTCTGTTCCTGATTGTTTGGGTAGAGACATTCACACCAGTGGCCCTCTGGAGGTCATTCTGTAGGGCACGAGCAGTGCTCAGCCTGTTCCGCCTTGCACAAAGGAGCAGGTATCGGTCCTGCTGATGGGTTGAGGACCTTCTACGGCCCTGTCCAGCTCTCCGAGAATAACAGCCAGTCTCCTGAAATCTCCTCCATGTTCTGGAGATTGTGCTGGGGGACACATTAAACCTTCTTGCTGCAGCACGTGTGGATGTGCCATCCTGGAGAAGTTGGACAACCTGTGCAACTTCTGTAGGGTTAAGGAATCACCTCATACTGCCAGTAGAGATGATTACTCAAGCCAAAACTAGCACGAGTGGAAAACCAGCCAAAAAAGATCAAGAGGGAGAAACTTGAAATGACCTCCACATGTAAAACCAGTCCTGTTTTGAGGGTTTTCTAATTGTTGCCACTTTAGTGCACCTGTCGTTAAGTCCATGAACACCAATACAGCTGAAAGTGATTAACAATGACCTCAGCTGCTTAACCAACCAGAAAATTTTCAGACAGGTTTAATTGATTTCATGCCAGGCCCAATAAAAAGTGTTCCTTTAATTTTTGTGAGCAGTGTATATGTATATATGTGTCTGTGTATGTATGTATGTATGTGTGTATATATATGTATGTGTATGTATATGTATGTGTGTATATATGTAGATATGTATATATATGTATATATGTGTATGTATGTGTATTGTGGACTTGGACCCGGACACAGGCAGACGGACAACATAGTTCCACCACACACTGTTTATTTACAATATTTACAAGTTTTTTCTGCACTCACACCCCAGTGTCTCCAGCACCGATTCCCCAAAGTCCAGGTCTCTTAGTCACTGTGCCTCTCTCTCTTGGCCGCCTCCCGTCCTCTCTCCAGCTCTGTCCTCTTCCACCCAACATCCACTAATGACTGGAGGGAGGCGGCCCCTTAAATGGGAACCCGGATGGGCTCCAGCTGCTTCCTGGCAATCAGTCCTGGCCACACCCCTGTGTGGCGGAAGTGCCGGCTGTGCACCCAGAAGCCGTCCGGGTGTCTCCTGTCTTCTTCTCCCCAGCAGTTCCTGGTGTGGCGGAAGTGCTGGGCTCCAGGGTTCCTCAGGCACCGGGGCGCCGCCTGGCAGTGGCCACGGGTCCCTACAGGGCTGGGCTTCCAAGCCCTTTACCCGAGGCCCCCCACATAACCAGGGTGGAGGCACAAGCCCTCCTCTGGTCCTCCTGGGCGTCCCGGCCAGGCTCCAGCCCCGGCCGGGGACCACACGGGATATTCCGGCATCGGGGCGCCGCCTGGCAGTGGCCACGGGTCCCTACAGGGCTGGTCTTTCAAGCCCTGTACCCGAGGCCCCTAACATAACCAGGATGGACGCCCCCTCGCGGTCTTGAGGAAGCACAAGCACAGCAACACTCATAACAGTGACAAAACAATTACATTGAAAATCATGTTACATTATTTTAAAAATGTTTCCTTTTCTTTTTCATTTCTTCTTTAACACACTACTTCACCGCTGCGAAGCATGGGTATTTTGCTAGTTTCAACATAAAAAGATTCTCCAAACACCTCAAATCAGGTGCACTGGGAAAAAAATGAAAATTAATAGTTATGTTCAAAGCAATTATTAAATGGTGACTGATTTTTTTTCACAGCTGGCTTCTCTTTGTGCTGGATTATAAGAGAGGTCATTTACAGTATATTAGAAGCAAGGCTTTAATGTTTCCAATGAAACAGTCACAAATAATACAAAAATAAGAGAAGAGACAAACAGCTTCTCTTCCAGTTTTTTAAGTTACTTGAAATAGCCAATGAACAGGTTAAAAAAATACCACATTAATGAAGGTTAAAGCTGTCTCACTTCCAGTTAAGACTACAAAATGACATCAAAATTCATAATCAATGCCTCCATGATGGGACAGTTAACTTTGTGAGCTGGATTGTTAAAGGCCTGAATTACGAATTAAAGAGAAAGAAAGTATTCTCTCACCTAACAGGTTTAAACGGTAAAATAGTATTTTTAGAGGAGACCCACTTACTAAGCAAGGATCAGTTCTGGCTGCAAAAAGACTGGACTGGTCAAATGTTCCATTCCAGCTTTACAAAGAAAACTAGAGGTGTGGAAATTCTCATACATAGAACAGTCTCATTTGTAGCATCAGGTGTAGTATCTGATCCTGAAGGGAGATATGCGATTGTCATGGGAAATTTATTTAACTGTAAAGTGATTCTGATAAATGTTTATGCACTCAATGTTGAGGATAAGGAATTCATGCAAAATATATTTGCATCCGTTCCCAATGTGAACACTCATAAAATTATAATGGATGGAGACTTTAATTGTGTTTTAAATCCAATCTTAAATAGGTCTCCTGTCACAGTTTGGATGACATCTAACACTGCAAAGACAATTACACAGTTCTTAACTGACCACAACCTATCAGACCCCTGGAGGTTTCTAAACCCAAACTCAAGAACATATTCCTTCTACTCACCAGTGCATCATTGCTACTCAAGAATTGATTATTTCTTTATAGATAATAATTTCTTGCCTATGATTAAATCTTGACAGTACGACGCCATTGTTATTTCGAGCATGCCCCTCTGATCTTGGAGCTAAAATCATTATTCCCCACACACCCATCTCGTGGATGGCGTCTTAACCCACTTCTATTAGCAGATGAGAACTGTACAGAATTTCTATCCAAACAATTCGGTTTCTTCCTAGAGACAAATACATCCTCAGAGATCTCTGCTGGGAAACTCTAAAGACCTTCTTAAGAGGACAGATTATTTCATATCTTTCCCACAGAAATAAATTAGAAACCAAGAAGGTATTTGAGCTCAGAAGTTAAATTACTAGAATAGATGAAGAACATGCCAGGTGTCCAAGTGATGCTCTTCATAGGAAAAGGTAGGCTCTGCTTTCAGAGCTCAACCTCTGAACAACCAAAGAAATTGAACAACTCATTTTTACATCAAGACATTATTACTATGAACATGGAGAGAAAGCTAATAAGCTCTTAGCTCAACAAATCCACAAGCAAGAAGTTTGCAATGCAATCCCAGCAATCACCAACACGAACGGAGATAAAATTATTGACCACAAAATATAATGTGCACATTTAGAGACTTCTATAAATCCTTATATTCTACTGAGTTTAAAGAAGACAACACACAATCTAATGCATTTCTGGATATGTTACAAATACCACAAATAGATACTTTTAGTGTAGAGGAACTGGATCAACATCTGGCGCTATCAGAAATACTAGATGTTATAAAGTCACTTCAAAGCGGGAAAGCAGCAGGCCCTGATGGCTACCTTGTAGAATTTTATAAGAAATTCTCCACTCAGCTACTTCCCCTCTTATTAGCAACATTTACAGAAGCCAGAGACAATCAAATTCCACCTCAAACTTTTTGCCAAGCATTAATCACCGCCTTTCTTAAACAAAATAAGGACTTATTACAATGTGCATCATACAGACCAATTTCACTTCTGAATAATGATGTAAAGATACTCTCAAAAATCATAGCTAGAAGGATGAAGAAAGTGCTGCCTTTGGTAATATCACAAGATCAAACTTGATTTATTAAAGACCGACACTTAGCTTTCAATGTTCGATGCCTGTATAATGTAATATATTCACAAGCAAAGTCAAACACCCCAGAGATATTATTATCGTTGGATGCAGAAAAAGCATTTGACATGATTGAATGGAGCTACCTTTTCACTACATTAGAGACATTTGGGATTGGCCCGAACATTTGTACATGGATCAAACTACTGTATACCAATCCAGAAGCTTCAGTTTGTATTAACAACATTTGTTCAGACTACTTTAAACTAGAACGTAGTACCAGACAAGGATGTCCCTTGTCACCACTGCTATTTGCAATCGCCATTGAACCACTGGCAGATCACTGTTGAAATGCTTATGAGATAAAGGGGATTATAAGAGAAGGACTGGAACAGAAAATTTCTCTATATGCAGATGATATGGTACGACAGTAATCCCTCGCTATATCGCGCTTTGACTTTCGCGGTTTCACTCTATCGCGGATTTTAAATGTAAGCACATCTAAATATATATCACAGATTTTTCGCTGGTTCACGGATTTCTGCAGACAGTGGGTCTTTTAATTTATGCTACACACTTCCTCAGTTTGTTTGCCCTGTTGATTTCATACAAGGGACGCTATTGGTGGATGGCTTAGAAGCTACCCAATCAGAGCATGTATTACATATTAACTAAAACTCCTCAATGCTATAAGATATGCATCCCGTGCGGAGCTTGATTGTTTGCTTGTCTCTGCCTCTCTCTCACCCTCTCTGACATTCTCTGTGCCTGACGAGGGGCTGTGAGCAGAGGTGCTGTTTGCTTAAAAGATACTGGCGCTCCTCTAAAAAATGCGCTTTATTTGATTGCTCGGCATATTTAAAAGCGCAAAAGCACATGTATTGATTTTTTGATTGTTGCTTTAATCTCGCTCTCTCTCTCTGACGTTCTCTGTGCCTGACGGAGGAGATGTGAGCAGAGGGGCTGTTTGCTTAGAAGATCCTGACGCTGGCAAACTTAAAAGCACAAGTATTGATTTTTTGATTGTTTGCTTTTCTTTGCGAGCGCTCTCTCTGTCTCTCCCTCTGAAATTCTCTGCTCCTGAAGAGAAGATCATCTATTTGCATTCTTTTAATTGTGAGAAAGAACTGTCATCTCTGTCTTGTCATGGAGGACAGTTTAAACTTTTGACTAAAGGGTGTTATTTCATGTCTAGAGGGCTCTAATAATGTTAACAGTGTGGGAGAGTTTATAAGGGCTTAAAATATATAAAAATAACTACACAAACATATGGTTTCTACTTCGCGGATTTTCGTCTATCGCGGGGGGTTCTGGAACGCAACCCCCGCGATCGAGGAGGGATTACTGTATATATTTCAGATCCACAAAATACTGTGCCTGCAGTCTGAACAGCACTTACTGAATTTCAAAAGATCTCTGGTCTCAGAATTAATTTGAATAAATGTGTGCTCTTTCCAGTGAATTCTCAAGCATACAATATTAGATTGGACACCTTCTCTTTTATCATTGCAGATCAGTTTAAATACCATGGGGTAAATATTACAAGCAAACATAAAGCTCCAAATTTTGCTGTCTGTATGGAAAAACTTAAGCAAGACTTGTATAGATGGTCAACCCTTCATCTCACTCTAGCTGGAAGAATTAACGTTGGTAAGATGAATATCCTTCCTAAGCTTCTCTTTTTAGTTCAAAACATTCCAATATACACCAATAAATAATTTTTTAAGCAATTAGATTCAACCATAACCTCATTTATTTGGAACTCAAAACATCCACGTATCCAAAGAGCGACCCTACAAAGGCCTAAGGCAGAAGGTGGCATGGCTCTTCCTAACTTTCAGTTTTATTAATGGGCAGTAAACATACAAGTTATAAAAACCTGGACACAAACAGATGATGGTCCATAATAGAAATAAAATCCTGCAGTACCTCTTTATATTCCTTGCTTTGTGCCCCAAGTTATCGCCAATATACTAATAACCCAATTGTGCTTCAGTCACTCAGAATATGGAACCAAGGTAGAAAGCATTTTAAGATGGAGAATCTTTTATCTGTGGCACCTCTGCATGAGAACCACCTTTTTCAACCCTCACAAATATATGCAGTTTTTAATATCTGGAAAAGATTTGGGATTCAATTACTTTGAGATCTTTATATAGACAACATCTTTGCAGCCTATGAACAATTACATTCCAAATTTAACTTTCCAGAAACATATTTCTTTCACTATCTTCAAATTAGAAACTTTGTTAAACAGAACCTGCCTGATTTTCCTCATCTCGCACCTTCCTCCATGCTGGAAAAAATATTGCTCAGTTTCGAGGACTCAGATAGAATTTCTGTAATATATAAAATTATTTTACAGTCCCTCCCTTTCAAAGATCCAAGAGTACAATGGGATAAAGATCTCCCACTCAACATATCAGAAAAGGAGTGGAAGGCAGCAATGCAGAAAATTCACTCGAGCTCCATATGCGCAAAGCATACAATTATTCAACTCAAAATTATATATCGAGCACATCTGTCTCACTTAAAACTATCAAAAATGTTTCCAGGGCAAGATCCAACCTGTGAATGCTGCAATCAAGTCGCAGCCTCACTGGGTCACATGTTTTGGGCCTGCACCAAATTAACATCTTTCTGGACAAAAATGTTTAAGTGTCTTTCAGACAGCCTTGGTGTCACAATCCCTCCTAACCCATTAACAGCTGTGTCTGGTGTTCTTCCAGATGGGTTTAAAGCAAAGAAGGACAAACAAATTGTGATTACCTTCACTACACTATTGGCACGGAGACTTATTTTGCTAAACTGGAAGAATCCTAACTCTCCTCTTTAAAGTTAGTGGGTAATTGATGTTTTATACAATTTGAATTTAGAAAAAATCAAATTCTCAGTTAGAGGATCTGTGCAGAACATTTTCAAAACCTGGCAGGATCTAATCAATAATATTTTAGAATAAGCTGTTAAAGCACTGAGGAAGTAATTCTCTTCACATTTCTTTTACTTCTCCATTCATCTTTATCTGCCTATTAAACTCATCAATTTATGTATGTTTACAAGCTTTAAGTTTTACTCAGTTGGCCATGTTCTCTTTCTCAGGGGTGGGGGTTGATTTGTTTTCAATCCTATTTTTTGTAAAAATTGATCTATTTGTATGCAATGAGTACAATAAAATCAATAAAATTAAAAAAATAAATACATAAAAAATAACACATTGCTAATTTATTTCAAAAGAAACATCTTGTACGTTTACAGCAGGAATGTGTGTATTCTTAATGTTGCAATACTGCCGTGACAATGAAGTCAACTGGCTTGCCTAAAATGAAATGATGAAACTGTGAATATGACTCAAGTCAGGACTAAGACATTGACTGTGGCAGAACACTAAGGTGCATGATACATTTTACAGTGTTCACAGGGCTATTTTAGTAACAGAGAAGAATCTAGACGTGAAATTTGCCAAATATATTCTGGAAAATTCTGGATCAGGAAAACTTTCAGGCCACATGATATGTTTCTTGCCAGAGAACAAGTTTCTGTATCTGGAAGTGGTACTCTGCCATACAACTTGCAATTAGTTTGCAATTGTACAATTTGCTTGACTTCTCTGATTGTTAAATTCTTAGTAACATGTTCTAAAGAACAATTGAACCATAAATAAGTAGCCCAGTTATCACAAGGGCTCTAAACATACAGTATTATATATGCAATAAAATGAAGACATTCTTATTGTATACTAGCTGTACCCCATGGCTGCATCCCCATAGTAATGAAACAGGACAAACTTTAAAAATCAATAGACGTTGGCACTATATCTGATCGTGATTCAGCTCTGACAGGAGAGCGTTCCCCGTGTAGGGAGAAAAGAACATACCCATGATATCTATGGCAGTCAGCTGCTACCATCTAAAACACATGGAGCTCTGATCTCTCTCTCTCAAAAATATCAAACGTTACTCCTTAACAATCTGTAGATGATAATGTCTGTTGAACAAACAGGTATCACTAGCTAAGTGGAGGCAAGGTGCTCTCCAACACGTGGCGAGACGTAGACCAACTCGGACAGAGGCTGGTGAGTGAATGAGAAAGGCCCCACCCACCTGTTCTTGGCCCAAAGCCACTCTGTTGGATTTGCATAAATACATCAGTACCACAAGCGAACTATGGTACTTAGCATGATGAGAGAAGTCATAAAATCAACCAGAAAGTTCAAGCAAATTATAGAAAACAACCAGATCTAAATCCGATAAGTAATTCTCTCATGAAAAGCGGACAGACAAAAAGAAAGAATGCACTTGGACCACAGAATTTTTAAAACCATTTCTTAGCGAGCGCATATGGGCCAAGGGTAACCTACATTCCAAATTTCAAGTTCCAAGCCCTCATGGTTCGGGAGATGTGATGAGTGAGCCAGTGGTATTTGGCTTTTATATATATATAGATTAATGCTGAATAACTAGAAAAAATAAGTAAAGTTTTAGATATATAAAACAATTGAATATTTACAATTATTCGTTTTAGTTGAACACCTCACTTCATGGTTACAAATGATTATTTTTTGATTTCTGCAAAACGTGTCTTAGTTATTTAATGTTTTAAACCTCTTTAAAATAAATTGAAAATACTTGTATAAATCCTTCTGAGCAGTATGTGAAATAAATCAATTGAAATTGAAAAATCAATGTCTTGGAGGTAGTGTAAGACAGACATCTTTCCTTAATTATTTTTATATTCTACTTTAAATATGTAAAACACACATATAGATATTTATACTGGCATTACTAATATACCAACTGCTATACAATTTTGTAACATGTACTGTACTGTATTCTAATGTGCTGTGAGAACTACCTTGTTATGTAGGTAGTTTTCTTTGGCATGGTATGAGACTTACAGCATCAGCTCCCCTTTACTGAAAAGTAACAGTTAACTTCAACCAAAGTCAACCAGAATTTTACAGAACTGCTATACAAAGTGCCTCCCATTGGAATTCAGCATCTAGCTGTCCATTTCATAAATAAATTCATAATAAAATAAATAAATTCAGAATCAAGTGACACTGGTAATGTTATATGCAAGGCAAAAATATGTCTCAGTTTTGCTCAGTTTACTACTATGGCAAGTAAATATGACAATCATAACTTTTTCCAATCTGGATTCAGAAAACGTATTTGAATTATCAACCAAAAGCCTGGACTTGTGTACATCCAAGAAACCAATGGCAAAATGTCCACTTTTTCCTTTACGGTAATGTGTAAGTAGTAGTTCTGACTCTCTGCCCATTCTCTGCTTTGACAAGCAAAGCAGGAACTCTATTGTCTAGATAGATAGATAGATAGATAGATAGATAGATAGATAGATAGATAGATAGATAGATAGATAGATAGATAGATAGATAGATAGATAGATAGATAGATAGATAGATCGATCGATCGATCGATCGATAGATAGATAGATAGATAGATAGATAGATAGATAGATAGATGATACTTTGTTAATCCCAAGGGGAAATTCACATAATCCAGCAGCAGTATACTGATACAAAAAACAATATTAAATTAAAGAGTAATAAAAAATGCATGTAAAAGCAGACAATAACTTTGAATAATGTTAGCATTTACTGTCCCGGGTGGAACTGAAGAGTCGCATAGTGTGGGGGAGTGATCTTTCTGCTCCAAATCATAATTTAGTACTAGATCATAAGAGAGGAAGGCTGTCCACAATGGAGCTGGATGAGGTTGCCCTTTCTAGTCCATCCTTGCTTAAGGAGAAAAAGGTGCACAAGCAAAAGCGACTTTATCTAAAAGTAACATGTCCATCTCATTCAAGAAAGGTGTTGCCTGATCAATAACTCCCATTTAGCAAAAAAAGCACCACTGTATGTAAAACGTCAAAGACGTGTAGTACAACCAGCAACCACAGGATTTAACCAAAGCCAACTGAGAGAAAAGCATCTGGACAAAAAAGAACAACACACCCACGGTTTTCAGAGAAAGCGTTTTGTGGATTCTCAAGTAACCAGGTCAAGCATTGCATCAATCTGCTAAGACAGAAGGAACTAAACAAAGATTTAGTAAACTGCTTTAAATACTTTTGGTTCTGAGATTGAATTGTTTATTCCTTCAGGTTTAGGGTAAAGCTAAGAAATGGATAAGCACATGAACTTCTGGTAATGGGTGTACTGTAACAAAAAGTAATATCTTTACTGTAGGATTATTATTCTTTAGCTGTCATAATTTTCTTCTCCTAAATTTAATAGGAAACTAAACTCAAAGCAACTAAGCATTCAAACAATCATGCAACAGCTTTACTCGGTCTGTGACACACACACATATACACAGATTCAAAGAGTAGCTGTGGTAAGGGAGGAGAACAAGTGCAGGAGAGCTGTGAACAAAATCAACACCATTATGAAGGCAGGGAGATGATGAGAAATCTACTGTATAACTAGACAAATGCTGATTTATCTAACCAGCTAAAAAAGCAGAACTCTTACCAAAGCTTTTAAAAGCCAGTCCTGAATGAATAATGTCTCATTAACCTATATTTTAGACAACAATTAAGGCATGTATGTTAGCCTTGTGTGATGAATAAAATACTTTTTTTTTACAGCAAGCATGTTTGGGTTATTTTTTGAAAACTAGGGGGCTCCGCCTCCTACTCGCTTCGCTCGCCAACCCTTTTGTTTGGTTAATCGGATATACAATTATAAAAGCTTTTTTTTTTCTTTGGAATCGTTGCTTTAACTGGTGCGGGACCACAGATTTTCATAGCATATGGTCCATTATTGCGTAAATCCACGTTTTGTGCATTGAATGATGCGAAGGCGAAAAGACTTTGTTTTCCACTCTTTGCCTTTTATTTCTGACCTCGATTTGTCCTGCTATTTTTTCAATTACACCTGGTTCTGATGATTAATTACCTTTTTTTTGCGTTAATGCGTTCTTTACTATCTTTTTTTTTTTGATAATGTAGCGACTGACATAATAAAGTATCACAAAAGTTCTACTTGAAGAATCGCCGACTTCATAACCCCAAACAGAACTTTCTAGCACCCTCTCCAACCCCTCATCCCACGGGTCTTACCTCCCCCCTACCGCATCAATCAGTGCCCCGCTATCAGTCTTCCGTGATGTACTCCGCCATTCCTCAATCGGACTTAACAGTCACTTAAAACAAAAAAGGTTTCAACTTGGCTGGGACGCTACAATACTTTAGAATTTTACTACTTCATATTCTGTACCTTTCTCTGCATGTGTATTGCGCCATCGTTTGTTTGAGCCTTTTGAATTCCACTGCTTTCATAATCTCTCATCTGCATTTTTTTCTCTCCAACGCTTTTGGGTCTCTTTTCTCCGCGCTGCTCTTTCTTCTTTGCTGAGAGCACAGGATCTGTGGGTGCTACGTGCCTTTACATGACTGAGTGTTTTGCTGGCTGTCCGTGCTCTTATTTGATAAGAAGGGGGTGTCTTGCAAGAATCTCATGTTCCACGTTCCCACGAGACAGCCCTGGGACAATCTCTTGGCATCAAGTCTCATGTTTACGGTCCCCGCGAGATGGTCCGTGGCCATTCTTTTTTGTCTTGTGGGTCTTTTAAATGTCTTCCGAAAACTTCCGAGAAGACCACGTCTCGTCGCCCTGCTTTTCCTTTCCAGGATTTCTTTTTATAATAGAGAGATAGTTTATCATTACTTTCACAGCACAAACAGAAAGTGAAGGTTGATTTGTGTACATCTTTGGCAATTAATTAATTTCATACACTGACACACACATACCCCACAGTAGATAAGCTTGGTGTGCATATGCAGCTGTAGATTGTGCTTATCACATCGACCTATAAGAAACTTGAGCTAATCTAACCATTTTTATCACAGACAATTATAAGCATTGCAGTCTAACATGCAGTAGCTGCTCATTCAGTCTAATTTATGGTCACATAGGCTTATTCAGGCAGTATCAGGTGCAATGTAGGAGCCATCTATGAAAAAAGTCGCAGTCTATTGCACGCACACATCCATACCGACGATCAGATGGAATCATGTTAGAACTGGGCATCAAAACACTTAGTACAATTTTTAAACCTGTTTCCAATAATAAAACTATTATTTAATCGCAAAAAACACACATCTAAATCAAAATGAACAGAACACATTTTAAAGACGTTCATTTCTTCTAAGTTTGCACATTGTGCATGGGTGTAGATTTCATGTGAGGTTTTCCAATATTTAAGCAGCATGTTTAAAACATACATATTGACATAACATGGAATAGATAAAATCATAATTTGTACTCATGGAATATGAAATCCACTAAGTAAAAAACAAATCTTTATTCCAGCTGAATTTATTACAAGCACAGAGTTTCCTTCATGTTAGAGGTGTTCTTAAATGGAAACTGTGAATCATACCCATGTAACAGATCTTCAAAAGATTTAGAGTAATTTTATGCTCATGTTGTCAAAGGAAACAGCACACCAGCCAACAATATCTTACTGGAACAGATCTGAGTCAGTGCTGTTTGGCATTCAATATTAGAAAACTACAGAAGTCAAAAGTACCTTCTTTTTTATTTTGCCATTCATTACTAACAACTCCACCAGGAATCCCTGTTTCTAATAAACTCTTACAAATGGGGTCAGCAGGTGGTTGACACAACTTCCACTGGTTGCCGTTTGGACAGGATTTTTATTAACACAAAACAAAATGCTGTGTTATGACATCTGGAAATGAGTGCTAAGACAGCTTTTAAATATTAATGGCTTGTGAATATAATTTGTAGTGTGGCTTTGAAAATTGAATGATTTGTTGTTAACCTGCTACATAATTTTCTATTTAATAAATGGTAGAAGATTTAAAGAACTCAAATGAAAAGCTTGAATAAAATAAAGAAAAAGATGACATAGATAGTAAAAATTATTCAATTTTTGGTGTGCTACAATGAAATGATACACTATATTTCTGAATTTCTAATACATACAAACATTTTAAAATCATGATTGACTGCTATTACTGTATGTTTTAAAACATTAAAATAAATAAAAATAACATTGAATTAATTAAGTTCCTATATACAGATTTTTCTTTAGACACCCTTGCATAGAGAGAATCTTCGGGGCTTTTGTAACAACTGCAGATAAATTCAACCCAGGCACATGGGTTGGTGTTTTTATTTATATTTTTTTCTATTTTGCCCTCAGATCTGAAGATTGCAGGCTAAAGGAGCTCTGACATCACTTCTGCTCAACAACTGGAAGCTCTGCTTCTTTTGGACTGGGTCCTACTTAAGAACTGCTCACACTGGAAGTAATCAGTCATTCTGAACTCAAGTCTGGAAAAGAGGCATGTTTTTCAACATTTTGACCACATACTGAAATGCTTGACTAGTGACCTGGTCATCCTTTATTTTTGTTCATTTCATTTCTTGGCAAAAAACCCTGCCATTAAACATTAAATTAAACCCTTTGGTGCCCTAAAATGTTATGCTAATTTCTTTCTTTTTATTACATTTTTTATGAAAATGTATTCAAAGAAACTTTTTTTTTTTACAAAATGAAATCACAAAAAAGTCTTTAATAATTACACTGAAGCATGGCTGTGTTAATCATATACAGCATACTATATAGACTATATAAGCTCCAGTCTAGGCACAGATGTGCCTGGGGTACCTTGCAAAAACAGCGTAAGCTGGTAGGCAGCTATAAAAAGTATTTATCCCTCTTGAAGTTTTCACATTTCATTAGTATACAATATTGAATCACAGTGGGCTTTTTTGACACTGATAACAGAAGACTTTTTAATGTCAATGTGAAATGTCTTGTCTTCATTGTGTAGGTTAGGCCATGATTCTGATTCACAAAGGATTCAACAAAGATACATTGTTAAACTATAACAAATAGAGAAAATAAATAAATAAATAACAGATTACATGTGTTAGCAGTCTCCCTTATTGATCTAGCAGCCTGTGTTCAAAATCCTTGTTCGACTGCTGAGTGAATAACATGCTTTTCCTGTGTCTGTATGGAGTTTCCTACCTCATGCATGAAGTCAACCATGTTGCTATGCCACTGGGGCACTATCATCCCAGAGTAATCATATTGTCTAGAAATACCTTGATAAAAGACAACAAAATCGAATGACCACCACCACCAGAATTGCAGAGTTTCATGGCCAAGACAGATATCAGTGTCTGCAGCAATACAGAAATATATTGTCAACAGGAAAGAACTAATACTGAACACCACTATGAGAAAAACAGCATCTCGCGTTTAAGAAGGAATGTGGTTGGCTCTGGATTGGACTGAGGTAACAAAAATCCTCTGGTTGAATTAAATAATAATTGAATACTATGTCTTGAATGTCTTGCAGAAATTAAATCTATTACGTTATTAAAAGAGCTAGAGGATGTATTTTATATCCTTACAGGTGAAACTAAGAGTTGTTTCAGTTGACGTGAAGACTATTGGAAATGGGTTTTAGGGTTGCATATCTCCACCTCTACAATTAAAGGTGGGGACATATAATAAAGAAATGCTTTCCTTTTTAGTAATACAGTATTATGATTGATTTCACTACTTATTTTGGATCTCTCCAAGTTGAGCAAACATACTTTATCGATTGGGGAAATGAAGATATAAAGGGTTGAGCATGAAACGTAAAGAGAGAGTGATGTCTTGACATTCAATTATGAGCTCCTGTTCTGTATGCTCAAATTAGTATCCTTCCTAACAAGCACTCTGAATTTCAAGAGGTATTTAATAAAATTCTTCTCCCATGTCACATGTATGACTGTGCTATTGATGTTCTACACAATCCTCTTTTTCCAAAGGGAAATATGTATGCTTTAACCCATCCTGAAACTAAAGAAATTGGAGACTACAGTATAATAAAGACAATGTTCAGAATGGGTTTCTTTTCTGTTTTGTAGTCCAGTGAGGGTGGGCTTTTTTTTGTTGAGGAAAAAGATGCAGGGTTAAGACTGTGCATTGATTACCGAAATCTCCAAATTAAGGTTAAAAACAATTAGCCTCTTCCACTCATCTCATCCTTTCTTAATCGAGTTACAAGTGCCACAATCTTTGCCAAATGATATCTCTGAAGCGCTTACAATTTAATTAGGATACAAAAAGCAGATCAGTGGAAACCTGCCTTTAACACGTCCATTAAACAATATAAAGTAATGCCATATGGGCTTGTCAACACACCAATGGTCTTTTGCATTTGACATATTTAGGGATATTACTGGTTTATATATGATGGTGTATATTGTTGACATTTTAATCTTCTATAATGATTTGGAAACACATACAGTGGTGTGAAAAACTATTTGCCCCCTTCCTGATTTCTTATTCTTTTGCATGTTTGTCACACAAAATGTTTCTGATCATCAAACACATTTAACTATTAGTCAAATATAACACAAGTAAACACAAAATGCAGTTTTTAAATGATGGTTTTTATTATTTAGGGAGAAAAAAAATCCAAACCTACATGGCCCTGTGTGAAAAAGTAATTGCCCCCTTGTTAAAAAATAATCTAACTGTGGTGTATCACACCTGAGTTCAATTTCCGTAGCCACCCCCAGGCCTGATTACTGCCACACCTGTTTCAATCAAGAAATCACTTAAATAGGAGCTGCCTGACACAGAGAAGTAGACCAAAATTACCTCAAAAGCTAGACATCATGCCAAGATCCAAAGAAATTCAGGAACAAATGAGAACAGAAGTAATTGAGATCTATCAGTCTGGTAAAGGTTATAAAGCCATTTCTAAAGCTTTGGGACTCCAGCGAACCACAGTGAGAGCCATTATCCACAAATGTCAAAAACATGAAACAGTGGTGAACCTTCCCAGGAGTGGCCGGCCGACCAAAATTACCCCAAGAGCGAGAGGCGACTCATCCGAGAGGTCACAAAGACCCTAGGACAACGTCTAAAGAACTGCAGGCCTCACTTGCCTCAATTAAGGTCAGTGTTCACGACTCCACCATAAGAAAGAGACTGGGAAAAACGGCCTGCATGGCAGATTTCCAAGACACAAACCACTGTTAAGCAAAAAGCACATTAGGGCTCGTCTCAATTTTGCTAAGAAACATCTCAATGATTGCTAAGACTTTTGGGAAAATACCTTGTGGACTGATGAGACAAAAGTTGAACTTTTTGGAAGGCAAATGTCCCGTTACATCTGGTGTAAAAGGAACACAGCATTTCAGAAAAAGAACATCATACCAAGAGTAAAATATGGAGGTGGTAGTGTGATGGTCTGGGGTTGTTTTGCTGCTTCAGGACCTGGAAGGCTTGCTGTGATAGATGGAACCATGAATTCTACTGTCTACCAAAAAATCCTGAAGGAGAATGTCTGGCCATCTGTTCGTCAACTCAAGCTGAAGCGATCTTGGGTGCTGCAACAGGACAATGACCCAAAACACACCAGCAAATCCACCTCTAAATGGCTGAAGAAAAACAAAATGAAGACTTTGGAGTGGCCTAGTCAAAGTCCTGACCTGAATTCAATTGAGATGCTATGGCATGACCTTAAAAAGGCGGTTCATGCTAGAAAACCCTCAAATAAAGCTGAATTACAACAATTCTGCAAAGATGAGTGGGCCACAATTCCTCCAGAGCGCTGTAAAAGACTCATTGCAAGTTATCGCAAATGCTTGATTGCAGTTATTGCTGCTAAGGGTGGCCCAACCAGTTATTAGGTTCAGGGGGCAATTACTTTTTCACACAGGGTCATGTAGGTTTGGATTTTTTTTCTCCTTAAATAATAAAAACCATCATTTAAAAACTGCATTTTGTGTTTACTTGTGTTATATTTGACTAATGGTTAAATGTGTTTGATGATCAGAAACATTTTGTGTGACAAACATCCAAAAGAATAAGAAATCAGGAAGGGGGCAAATAGTTTTTCACACCACTGTATTCAATATGTCTGTGAACAACTGAGATGCTTAAGAGCTATTAACCTTTTTGTAAAATTAGAAAAATATGAATTTCTTATTAATTTAGTGTTATTCTTGAGTTAGTAAATTACATAATTTAGCTATGGGTCAAGCTAATGTGTCAGAGATTCTAAATTGGGCAAAACCATAGAGTTTGCAGATTACTATAGAAATTCTATTCCAATTTGGTTATTTCATCTATCACTTCACTAAAAATAAGGTTTGCCTGAACCCCAGAAGCATAGGAAGCTTTTGGTAAACTACAATCCCTATTCACTTCAATTTTCATTCTGAGACACCCTAACCCTGCCAATCAATAAATTTCAAGTGGACACATTCAATATTGGGATGGAGGCAAGGCTGTCACAGAAATAATTGGATAAAAACTAAGTTCACCTATGCGTCTTCTTTTCAAGAAAACTTACTTCTAAAGGTATGGAATTAAATTACTAGGCTCTATTGTTTGTGACTAAACCCTTTAACTCCATGCAATGAAGGCTTTCTTCATAAGGAAGTAATTTATCAAATATTACATTGACTTTTGTAATGGAGACCAATACAAACTCTGAAATATCTGTGGAAACACTTTGGAGGGTACTGAAAGCATATATTAAGGGGCAAACTGTATCATTCATGTTGCATAAAATTAACCTGAAAACAAGATGTACATTAGCATTGGTATTTTTAAAGTTGACAAGAAAATGCATGCTCACCTAATGACAGACCACATTAAAAAGGTTGTCATTACAAACAGAATTTCATTTTTTGACCACAGGAGAAGCAGAGCAGTTAATCTTCAATTTACATGACTCTTGTTACGAGCATGCAGAAAAAGTAAACAAGATTTTAGCTCAACAGATACATAAAAAGGAAATGTAATACAGAATAGCACAGATTAAATATATATAAAATAGTAGGTGGCATTGCCCCCTGCTTGCTTTGCTTGTCAACCCCCCAGTCTGCGCTACGTGCCAGCCACTTCACGTCTCTGCCACTTGAGTATGTGGATCTCACGTTCACCAAACTACAAATCTTTTGATTCTCGCGAATACGCCTCTTCATTGGGAAAAAACACTACTTTTCCCTGATGGCAACACAAATTAGACAATCCACAAGTCTCCGACTTAAAGTTTAAATCTGAACAATATATTCAATCTCTTTTCGCTGTTCTGTTATTTCACCGAGTAATAATTTCCGTTTGTTTGCGCTAATGCAATCTTTACTTTTATTTTTTTGAGACTTTCGAATTTTAGTACTTTCATTATCCCTAACCTGCTCTACATGTGTATTGCGCCAATGTTTTTTAATTCTTTACGATGTTCTAGTTTGTTATCTACTCTTTGTCTTTCATTTCCGGTCCTGGCTATGGTTAAATATCTTGGCATAACGTCTGGTCTCGTGGGACGTGAAAGTATCTCTCTGTCTTGTCTCGTCGTAGGATTTTTTTTACTATAATATATATATATATATATATATATATATATATATATATATATATATATATATATATATATATATATATATATATATATTGTCAGGGATGCCAGGGGCCATGACCCGGCCGGGACGCCATGAGGGACCGGAAGAGGGTCAGAGCCCTGCCTTGACCACGTGGGGTTTGCCTTCCGGGTTGCTTTGGGGGCCACGGGTCGAGGGCATGGAAGCCCTTCCCTGTAGGGGCCCGTGGTCACCGCCAGGAGGCGCCCAATGCCTTGGGACTTGTTTCCCAGCACTCCCGCCACACCAGGAAGTGCTGGGGAAGATTTATGACGGCGCCGGAGAGCAGCCGGGAGGACAGCCGGCACTTCCGCCACACTTGGGCGTGGCCAGAAGATTGCCGGGAACACCTGGGGCTCATCCGGGTCCTCCATAAAAGGGGCCGTCTCCATTCATTCGGGGCTAGAGTCGGGTGGAAGAAGGACGAGGCAAGAGGAGTTGTGGAGGCGGCCCGAAGACAAGGCATTGTGGCCAGGACTGTGACTGTTTTGGGGTTTGTGCACGTGACTGAGGTCTGAGTGACCATTGGCTGGGGTCTTAGTGACCCATTATTGTAAATATTTTGTATAATAAACGTGTGGTGGTGTTTTAAAACAAGATGTCCGCCTGTCTGTGCCGGGTGCGTTCACATCTGGCGTAGTCGGCAGGATGCTCCGCCTGTTCCAAAGGCGGGACCTGTTATCAAAAATTTGTTGTGGACGGCCCGGCGCAGCAGGGGACCCCACCCACGTACCGCGGGGGCTGCGTGCACACAGCCCCGCGGGGTAAAGGAACCCCACGGACCGCCAGGGGTCCGCAGGAGGGCCGTTATTCCCTGATGCGGCGGGCGGCGTGCATTGGAGGAGTGCAGCGGGCTCCCACGATCGCGCCATTGCTGGAGGCGCCCGGGGCGGCATGGCGTCCAGAGAGGCCACGCCGAGGCGTTTCCTCGGTTAGACGGGACCTGGGAGGTGAGTTCCCTGCCTATTGGCAGCCGGCCCTTGGGGGCCGGGCGTGTGTTTTGTTTTCCAGGCAGGGACCTCCCGGATCCGCGTCAGTGGCGGGCGCATGCTGGTTTGCGGGCTCCGGTAGGGCGCGGCAGCCGCGAGGGCTGCGGAGGAAGAGACGCTGCAGCTCGAAGGTGCTGGCAACAACAAGGCTGCCGGCAAGCGTCGCCGCCGCCGCAGAAGGGGAGCCAAGATGGCCGCGACCAGAAGTCCCTCCCCTGACAGGCACGCGATTGGGCGGTGTGTCTTGTGTGCCCGCCGATGACTGCAGAGAGGCGGGACCAAGGAATGTCCATCATGGGCAGGGGAGACCCGATTGGGCGGAGGAGAAGGCCCACAGGAGGTGGCGGCGTTGGAGGCTGACAGACAGGTAGGCTCGCGTCGGTTAACTTCCTGTCTTTGCCGGCTGCTCTGGCGGAGCTGGGCGTCACTTCAGCCCGTGGAGCAGCGTGTATTACAGATGCTACGTGCTCTCGGGCTGAGGTGCTGGAACTGGAGAGGAGGCGCGGGCGCTGAAAACGTTCGATCGACAACGGACGGGCGCGACGCTGGAATCTCCAGCCGGAGAGGTACGGCGGAGGCGGTGAGTACAGCCGACTCCGTACAGCATCGGGAGGGTCTGTTGAAAAGGCTGTGATGATAACGATCAGTTCGAGTAAGCAGCCCTCCGACAGGAGTGCGGCGCCGCGGGCTGTATCTTGGCGAGGGGAGTCGAGAGGCGCTGACTGGACACGGGCTGCTAAGTGCCCCGGGTCCTAGCGCCCTCCGCCCCGAGTCGGCTGCGGGCCTGCGCCGCACTATAGGGACATGAGCGGGAAAGAGGCGCCTTCTTTTCCATAAGGAGTCTCAAACCGTCATGGCGTCCCAGAGTGAACGGAGGAATAAGAGGCTGGGTGCGATTCCTCCGATATGTTGCGGGCGCAGACGGAAAGGGGCTCGTGTTGGTTAATACTGAGTCGCATATCGTCAAAGGCGTCCAAAGTGAGGGAGGATTAAGCGGCTGGGTGCCGCCTCCTCCAATACAGTGAGGCAGCGTTGCTGGGTGCACGCGACGGCTGGCCGCCCTCTGAGGGAGCAGAGGGAATCCCTGAGGCCGGCGGTGAGAGAGCAGGCGGTGCCGACAGTTCCACTATCGAGAGGGACACGGAAGCCGCGGAGAGGGTGCCGATCAGGCAAGTGCCGGGGTGCGGTTGGAGGAACGCTGCCCGTGCGTGGCGAGCTGGGTGCTTTGGCAGCGGTTCTGCCCCTGTATTCTCTTTGTAGGGGCGGACCCGGGCGAGTTGAAGGAACCCGTGGCGGAACAGCCCTCTGATGTCGGGCGTCTGCAGAATGATCTCTCTGCCGGTGCGCGGGTGCGCTCACAGCTGGAGGAGCCAGCGGGGAACCAGTGGCTCGGAACAAAGGCGTGGAGGTCCCGGAGGGTGCCTACCGAGGAGGCCCGGGGTGCGGTAAAGGGGAGCACAACCTGTGCGGCGCGGGATGCACCATGGGTTGGTGCTCGGTTGTGTCTCCACCCTGTCCCTGCTAGGAGTGCGGGGCGGACCCGGCTATCCTCGAGTGGGACCCGTTTGGGCTCTGCTGCCCTCGCGGGGGACGGGTCGCTCTTACCCACGCAGTGGTCTTAGCTGGCTGTGGGGCACTGTCAGGGATGCCAGGGGCCATGACCCGGCGGGGCGCCAGGAGGGACGGAAGAGGGTCAGAGCCCTGCCTGGACCACGTGGGGTTTGCCTTCCGGGTTGCTTTGGGGGCCACGGGTCGAGGGCATGGAAGCCCTTCCTGTAGGGGCCCGTGGTCACCGCCAGGAGCGCCCCAATGCCTTGGGACTTGTTTCCCCAGCACTCCCGCCACACCAGGAAGTGCTGGGGAAGATTATGACGGCCGGAGAGCAGCGGGAGGACAGCCGGCACTTCCGCCACACTTGGGCGTGGCCAGAAGATTGCCGGGAACACCTGGGGCTCATCCGGGTCCTCCATAAAGGGGCCGTCTCCATTCATTCGGGCTAGAGTCGGGTGGAAGAAGGACGAGGCAAGAGGAGTTGTGGAGGCGGCCCGAAGACAAGGCATTGTGGCCAGGACTGTGACTGTTTTGGGGTTTGTGCACGTGACTGAGGTCTGAGTGACCATTGGCTGGGGTCTTAGTGACCCATTATTGTAAATATTTTGTATAATAAACGTGTGGTGGTGTTTTAAAACAAGATGTCCGCCTGTCTGTGCCGGGTGCGTTCACAATATATATATATATAAATATATATATATATATATATATATATATATATATATATATATATATAAATTAGTAACACTGAACTTAAGGAGCATAAAGCAATGACTAACATATTCAACAAATATTACAAGTATTAATACTTGTCAGACTGTAATGAAGTAGCACTTTATATTAATATTGTCCTTGCTAAATAAGAATTAGAATAGAATATTGCTTGCAGAGGACCTTTACAAACCACTAAGGCTTATTAAAATTCAGGATGTTATAAATTCCTTACAAAGTGGGAAGGCTATAGATCCAGATTGTTATCCAGTGGAATTTTACAAAATGTTATCCAGTGGAATTTTACAAAACTTGCTGTTAATGCTAACCATGTTTGAAGAAGCCAAAGAGAACAATTTTAACACCACGCAAAACCCTAGTATCAATCACTTTCTTTTCAATGAAAAATAAAGACTTTTTGGAATGTGCATCATATAGACAAGACCAGTCTCACTGCTGAATAATGATGTCAATGAACTGGCCAAAGTTCTAGTAAAAAGAATTAAAAAAAAATTCTCTTTATAATTGCATCATAAGGCCAAACTAAATTCATTGAAGGCAGGGAGCTATCATCAAATGTGCAGTGCTAATTGGACATACAATATACTTCCTCAGTAACTGAACTCTCAAGAGGTTTTGTTACAGTAGAATGGGGATATCCCTTTGCTTTTTGTGCAAACATCTGTGTTGTCCAGAAGTTATCCCCTCAATTGGGTGGGTAAAGTGTATAAACTCAGATTATTTAATATTTGAATGTAGAGCACAAACATTCTGTTCACTGTGTCCAATGCTATTTGCAATTGCAATGGAACCACTAGCTCTTTGTCTTGGGGAAAATTCTGAAATAAAAGTAATTAGTAGGGAATGACTGGTACAAAAATATCTCTTTGTGTGAACTATATAGTTATGTTTATCCCTGACACAACTGCATCACTGCTAATCTTAATAAATGTACTAAATGACCTTTACAAAATCTCTAAATTTAAAATTAATCAGGAAAAAACATGTTTTTCCCAGTACAGTAATCCCTCACTATATCGCGCTTTGACTTTCGCGGCTTCACTCTATCGCAGATTTTATATGTAAGCATAGCTAAATATACAACGCTGATTTTTCACTGCTTCGCGGGTTCTGTGGACAATGGGTCTTTTTACTTCCTGTACATGCATCCTCAGTAGGTTTGCCCAGTTGATTTCATACAAGGGACGCTATTGGCGGATGGCTGAGAAGCTAACCAATTAGAGCACGCAGTTAAGTTCCTGTTAATGGCTCAGCGATGGAGCGCCGAATTCGATTCTGCGGCGTTAACCAGGAAGTCTTGTCTCATTCATTCAGCATCAACGAGTTTTGCTGCATGAAGAGTTAACTTTTGTGCTCTTTTGTGTTTATCTTTGTGCGTAGTCAAGCCCTTCATTATGGCTCCAAAACGATCTGTTCCTGCTATTGCTTCAGGGGCCGTGCCCAAGCGCCAACGGAAGACGTTAACGATTGGTGAAAAGGTAAAAGTTTTGGATATGTTGAAGGAAGGGAAAAGCTACACTGCTGTAGGACACCATTACGGCATCAATGAGGCTACGATTCTTTTTATTTAAAAAGTAGGAAAGGAATATAAGATCTACGGCCTCAGTGTCCTTTTAACCAGGGTGCAAAATGAGTTGTAAATGGATGTAATAAGGCAGTAGTCTGGATGGAATCTGCTTTAGGGATTTCGATTAAAGACTGTCGGAAGAAGAACAACGGCGGTGCTACACAGTCGCCTGAAGAGGCTCCTTTAGAAGGGCTGTAATGCTCTTCTTTGTTGTGCAGTAAAACTAAACTCATCGTTATCAGACAAGTCATCGTGTCATTGTTGTTGAGTAACCATAATTAATTTTCTACTTACAGTACTTAGTACATGTACATACATTTGTGTCACTGTACACACATTTACTATATACAATTTTTCTTGCATTGTACTTATATATTGCTGGTGGCTTGTCTATCGTAATGGCTGTAACATATGTGAAATCAGAGACACTCGATATCTTTAAAATAATATTTAGGTTTTACTGTATATAAACAGTGTGTTTACACACATACTTTGAATGAATCTTACCTAATATCTAAGAGAATACAAAGGGTTTATGCTGTTTTAACTGTGCGAGGAATATTTATAAACAATGTGGGAGAGTTTATAAGGGCTTAAAATATATAAAAATAACCATACAAACATATGGTTTCTACTTCGCGGATTTTCACAGCGAGCGAGGAGGGATTACTGTAACTTGTTAGCACTTAACAGTATATTAGAAGTCTATCCAATGACTCTTTCAGAAAAGCACCAATATTTGAGAATTACAGTTACAAAATGCTTACAGATCTCTTAAACACAGCTTTGGTAGTTTAATGTAAAGTGCTGAACAAGACGCCAATAGATGGTCAAGTCTTCAATTCTCTCTAGCGTTCAGAGTTAATATAGGTAAAATGAATATCCTCCCCAGGGATGGACTAGGGGGGTGGGGGCCCCTGGGCTTAAACTAATGCTTGAGGTCCATATAGAGGTTCTGAGGGAACCACAGATAAACAAGTACATAATGTCAGCTAAACTTGAATAGGCCCTACATAGCCCTACAGCAAGTTGGTCAAGTGTATGTAATAGGTGTATGGATAGCAGCAAAGAAAATCATAGAAACAGTATCAGATTACAAAAAATATATGTACATTGTAAATGCATATTTTGGAACAAATAAAATATAAAAAAAAAACACAAAACTCAAAGGTTTTTATCATGTGTTTTGATAAATCTACATAGACTGTTGTCAAACACAACATTTATAGTCTACAATTTAGTTCTCACACTAAATGACTACTTATGCTTATTTTTTTTTTTTGGTCAGGGTGCAGAAAAGCTACTTTCTTCACTCATTTGTGTCCTCTGTAATTTGCAATTGCAAAGCTTTTCTCTCAAGCTATTCAAATTTTTCTTTCAATTCTGTAGTGAAAATGATGCAGTATAAACAGAAATAGAAGATCTAACAGTATAACAAATATATACAGTATGATTATATTACATGCAATTCTGCTTTTGATATATGTGTTGTGAGAGGCATACCTCCATTTTTATATTAGAACATTAGAACACTCTAGACGAGAACAGGCCATTCAGCCCAACAAAGCTCGCCAGTCCTATCCACTTGTTTCCTCCAAGAAAACATCAAGTCGAGTTTTGAAAGTCCCTAACGTCTTACTGTCTACCACACTACTTGGTAGCTTATTCCAAGTGTCTATCGTTCTTTGTGTAAAGAAAAACTTCCTAATGTTTGTGCGAAATTTACCATTAACAAGTTTCCAACTGTGTCCCCGTGTTCTTGATGAGCTCATTTTAAAATACAAGTTTCGATCCACTGTACTAATTCCCTTCATAATTTTAAACACTTCAATCATGTCACCTGTTCATCTTGTCGCATGCACCTGGGGGTGGAGCCCAGCCGGGACGCCCAGGAGGACCGGAGGAGGGCTTGTGCCTCCTCCAGACTGCGAGGGGGCGACCGCCCTGGTTGTGTTGGGGGCCTGAAGAAACCTGGAGCCCAGCACTTCCGCCACACCAGGAAGTGCTGGGGGGAAGAAGACTGGGGACACCCGGAGGGCTTCCGGATGCTCAGGCGGCACTTCCGCCACACGGGGGTGTGTCCGCGGGGGATTGCCAGGAAAGCAGCTGGAGCCCATCTGGGTTGCTATTTAAGGGACCGCCTCCCTTCCGTCAGCAGCAAGAGTCGAGAGGAAGAGGACGGAGCTTGAGAGAGGAGTGGAGGCGGCCAGAAGGAAAGGCATATGGTAACTGTGAGGCCTGGACTTTGGGGGATCGGTGCTGGAGGCACTGGGACGTGCACTGATAAAACTGTAAATATAATCTGTAAATAAACGTGTGTTGGGTGCAAAAACGATGTCCGCCTGTCTGTGTCCGGGTCCAGTTCCACAATCTTCTTTTGCTTAAACTGTAAAGGCTCAGCTCTTTTAATCTTTCCTCATAATTCAACCCCTGTAGCCCTGGAATCAACCTAGTCGCTCTTCTCTGGACCTTTTCTAGCGCTGCTATGTCCTTTTTGTTAGCTGGAGACCAAAACTGCACACAGTACTCAAGATGAGGCCTCACCAGTGCATTATACAGTAAAGGTTGAGCATAACCTCCTTGGACTTGTACTCCACAGATCGTGCTATATAACCTAACATTCTGTTAGCTTTCTTAATGGCTTCTGAACACTGTTGGGAAGTTGATAGCTTACAGTCCACTATGACTCCTAAATCTTTCTCATAAGGTGTACTCTCGATTTTCCGACTGCCCATTGTGTATTCAAACCTAATATTTTTACTTCCTATGTGTAATACTTTACATTTACTGACATTAAATTTCATCTGCCACAAATCTGCCCATGCCTGTATGCTATCCAAGTCCTTCTGTAATGATATAATATAATAATAATATAATACTAGCCATGTGCGCCCAACTACGTTGCGTGTTAAAGTTTTCTGTGAAGGGCTCTCTGTTTAAATGCTGCTGCCAGTCGTGAACTTGGCCCTTTGTCGCACAGCATTATGATTTTTTATAAGGGAAACAAAATTACAAAAGAAAACCCTTGGACATTGATTCGATAGGAACAGCCTACTCGGAAACACTGTCCGAATAGTAATTATGTGGTGGTGTAGGAGCATTTCTGCTTGTGTCCATTCACAGTCCATCTCGTTTTCACGACGCTGTCGTTTCCTCTCACGATCTCTTCTCAACCTTTCTCCAATCTCACAGGTTGCTTTGTGGCAATCCAAAGAGTAAGGCAATATACACGGAGCAATGATTATAAAAGGGGGACACATAGGTATCCACGCTCTTTAAAGCATAAATAGGGATCACTTCACTGACATGTGAGCAAGCCACGGTACAACTGTGAGACGTGCAGCACTCGCTGGCTACAACGTAACAATAATAATTTCCAGAATGTGCTGTCACGTTGTCATTCATTTTACCCCCTGTCTTTCTTTCATTCATATGTTATGTAGGCTTTTATCTTCGGCAATCTCATTCTCTAACCAGGCCTCAGGAGCTAACCAGCGTAACACTGTCCACCACCCCTTTCGTTATTCCGGCACATTGATGTCATCCGTGAGTAACAACAACGTACTAAACTGGAAGGTGGTCTGCGCATGCGTGGAATTCGCGGACAAACAAAGATCAAGATCTAAATGAAGATCTCTTTAGTTAATTTAAAGCACAACAATTAGTTTAGTTTGAATGTATGTGTTTTGAGGTGTGACTGGAGTACTACAGTCTTCAGTAGTATAAGCCTGGAGGAGATTCTTAATGCAATGCCTATGTTTTAGCTGTCTCTCTACTGCCATCTAGTGCTTCTTCTTCTAATTCATTCACGGACAAACAAAGATCAATATCTATCTAAATATATATACATAAATATATATATTGTTTAAACTCCAGTGTTTATAGAAGAATTTCTGAGATGTAGGTTTTCCTATATTATAATTGCAAAAATTAACAAAAAAAAAAAAAACAACAGATGTGACCAAGCTTTGAGTTACATAGCATCCAGACCCTGCAGTAATCTGATGGTCAATACAAAGGATGCCCTATTTATTTCAGCATTTAGCTACTGTGTAGTGATTTAGCCCTTTATACATATTTTCCTTATTTAGACTTTTTGTATGTCTAGAGTCTAATTTTATTGCTTGTTCAGTTATGTGCCAAAAAGTAAATTTTATTAATTGTCTTGATTTCTTTTGCTTATGTGATGCCATTGGTACTGTTTATACGATTAGGCACTACATACAAATATGGTAGCACTGGCATTCTTTGTTATACCTTGATCAATGAAAAAAATCCTCTTTCGTCTTTAGTACTAGTCAACTTTATATTCAAGTATGCCCTAGAATTAGGTTGTGGTATTCTTGTTTAACCTCTCTTCAGTATTTGTGGCTTTGTTTTGCTTCATTTGATATTGTTACGATTTTTCTTACATCTGATCAGTCAGTCAGTCACTCTCCAACCCACTATATCCTAACACAGGGTCATGGGGGTCTGCTGGAGCCAATCCCAGCCAACACAGGGCGCAAGGCAGGAACACCACAGGGCACACACACACACACCCACACACCAAGCACAAACTAGGGACAATTTAGGATTGCCAATGCACCTAACCTGCATGTCTTTGGACTGTGGGAGAAAACCGGAGCACCCAGAGAAAACCCATGCAGACACGGGGAGAACATGCAAACTCCACGCAGGGAGGACCTGGGAAGCAAACCTAGGCCTCCTTACTGCAAGGCAGCAGCACTACCACTGCGCCACAGTGCCACCTACATTTGATCATCTCTTGCTTATTTTTCTATGCTCACAATAATCCATGGCACCCTGCATGTCATAATAGTAGCTCTGTACCATTTTATTTCCCATTCTTAATGTATTATGGTATTGTTCTAATACACAGACACTTAAGAATCTATATACTTAATGTAAATTATGTGGCAGGTACTTGATAGAAGATGAAGGGAAAATAAGGAATAAACCTCTGTAGAGAATATTTAGGACTATATTAGGGTTTTAGGGTTTCTTTTTTGTGTTTGGGCTTTTGGCTTTTTACCAGGCTCTTTTGAATCTTGACTAGGAATCATGTTTTTGCTACATTTGCTTGTTTTTGTCCATCTGTTGCTATTTTGGATTGTATTCCTAACTTTGATTGCTGAGAAAAAGTTGAGAAAAATAATTTATAATCTGCTTGGTGTAGTTTTACTTTTGTGCCTGTCCACCATTTTTACAAAATGGTTCATCCCCCTGGCTTTCTACATATAGCCTATGTTGATTTGCCTCGTGAAGTCTCATGCAACTAGGAGTGTTTGGAAGGGTGCCAGATCACTGTCCCCCACCAAAGCTCTGACAGGAACCATTTTTAAAGCATTGCATTGAGATATGATAGGATTTCAAGGTGGTTTCAGCAAGTTTGAGCCTGACACTATCAATTACATGAAAGGAATATACCTTAAATAAGACTTTATTTTCTGAATTCTTTATTATAAAGGAAACTGAAATACAACCTTTAAAAATAGCTTTCATATTTTGACTTTCAGAGTAATTCACATTTACCAGTAAAAGATGCTTATAAAGTAAGATTTTTACAAGTAGTATATATTCCGCAGAACATGTTGACAAAATTGCTTCAACAATACAATCATCGGTTTCTTAGATCTGTTCATTAAGGTCCCTTGAATTATGAGCTGTGGGGTCCAAACAGGTGGCCCACATCTCTCAGAATTGGTTAATTAAGTATTTTTTAAATTACCATGCCTTGTTTAGCAAGAATTTACTGGTTTGACTTATGGCTCATTTCTTGGGTTTTGTGTTAGTAGTTCTGGTTGGATATGTGCCACTAATTTTTACTCTTCAGAATTTGGATTTTATTTGGCCTTTTTGAATTCTGACTTTGTATTAAGGCATTTGATTTCACTTTATTAATTGACACATTTTCTATATGTCTTACCTTTTTAAAATTAGTTTCTTTTTAAAAATGGAAATAAACAATCTAGCCTTGTTTTTTTGTCAGTTTTGATTGAGTATTCTACAGTTTGTTTATTTAATCACTGTTCAATACTTTTATTTGAAAACCTGTGTTTTTGGTTTCGGGGAGATTTGTATATAGTTTTGACCTTTTGGGACATTCTAATACCAACAAACAACAGATAACTATACAACTCTACAAACATCCAACAACAATTCCAATTGTCTCTGTCTAGTTTTCTTGCAAATATCAGTTTATTATATCTTGCTTAAAAAGTGACAAAACAGTTAATAAGTTATTTTATTTGGTATGTATAGTATGCAAGATTGTGCTCATTACCAGAAATTAGATTCAAAACTTTAGCATCAGCAAAAGGACATACTTAGGCACAAGTAAAGATATTGATCTGAAGACTAAAAGTATTATTTTCTTAATCCGATGCTACTTTCTATTTTATCAGGATCCCAAACATCTGCCACAAACTCCTCACTACTTAACCTTTATTGTACCCATAGATTTGATAGCTGAAATGGTGTGTAAACAAATTTATTATACATTCTAATTCTATAATTAACTATTATTTTATTAAAAACTAAAATCAATCATGAAATAGCATTGACTCATAAACATAGATACATTAAATAGAAAACCATAAAACCGGTTCATTGTAGGAGAAAAAAAACAAAATATTCAAGATAACATACTATGTTTGCCAGGATTTAGGGTACCTCACTAAACAATTATTAATATATTACAATTTCACCATTATGCTTCAAGGATTAACTTTGTTAAAAAAATAACTGATAGCTATTAAGGAACAAAATTTGTCACCTATTTCCTTCTCTAAAGATAAACTGTTCTGACCTCTCAGTCTGTACCTTCAACTGCATTATCAACTGTACAGCATAACAATTTATTGAATGAAAGCTTACATGTCAAGTTTCTGATTTGGTTCCATAACTTCAAAGCAAAATGCTGCTATACTGAGATTAACACTATGAGACCTACCTTGGCACTTGTTCTGTTCATCTAGAGTAAACCCTACTGCACATGGCACAGGCCTTGGTAAGTTTGGGTTCCTTGTAGTGGAAGTCTCTGCAGGTGGTGGTGGTGACACAATTATGTTTGCTGTTTTTGGGAGGCAGAGATATCCACCATAATGGTTATAGCACTTCAATCCTCCTTTGCAAGAATCCACAAATATGCCACATTCATCAATGTCTGAAATTAGGAAAACAATTAAAATTTAGATTTCTATGCAAGTAAAATAGATGAAATATAACTAGATTTCACAAATCCATATTCTGTATCATCAGACTAATCCAGTACTGTACATGGAATTAACATAAGGTGAGCACATTTAAGGATATCAAAAAAATAATTTGAAAAAAAAACAAGAGATTTGCTTTGATGTCATTCATGTAACAAAAAAGGTTTTAAAAGTGGTTATTATTTTGGTGCTAAGTTTTTTTAAACTTAGATATCAAATGTAGGACGCTCTTCATTAAACACTAAAGTGATGTTCAGATAAATTTTTGCATAATATTTATGTTCAGTGATACTGGCAAGCACAAAAGTGAAATAATAATTCTGGAGATAAATAATACTGTACTACATTAATTATTTTTTTAATTGTTTGCATGCATTTTAATTTCAGATATTTTCATTGTTCACTATATTTAGTTATTTTAAATTTTATTGCCAGGAAGTGCAGTATTTTGGTCACACATGCAGGTAAGAGTTTTACTGTGTTCTGTACATGTGATAATTCTACTGCTTCTCATTATTCATTTTTTATAACATGGCAATGTTTCTCACATGTAAAATTGCAATAAGGCAAAAGGAAAAAAGTAAAAGAAAAGACTTTTGAGATTTAACTGTAAAAGCTTAAATGCAATAAAAAAAATATGCTCAAAATCTAAATTTTATATCCTGACAGAACAAGTTGCAGAGTTATTGACCTAAAAAATGAGGAATCTTCAATTATAATTTTGGGTGTTATTAATGGTGAACTGGCATGTTTTAACAGTGTAAATGTTAAAAAACTCCTTTTGAAGCCTCAGCTGCATCATTTGATACAATTATTTCTATCTAATCTGTTAATGGTGTTGTAAATGTATTTGTTGCATGTCAGAAAAGAAGCACACATAGAAAGAAATTATTGTAGGATGGCCCCAACACAGTTCACAAGCATATCATAGAAAACATGCCTCAGATAATCAGAAAAGAGAGCATCAAAATCACAGATTTGACACTGATATTTAAATTATGCTGGTGTACGTGTTTTGCTCAAAGCTTTGAATAGAAGACAGGACTCTTGGGCAATGTATTGGGAGAGAGTCTGGTCTTTAATTCAAAACTGCGACCCTGTGTGAAAGGGCTTTCTGGTTGCCAGCTACTTTCGTTTTATTAGAGGAATCAATTTAACAATTTTTTTTAAAATACTGTATATGCATTTTGTACATATTGAGTATAGAACTGGATGACTTGGAATAGATTATGCTACATGAGTAACGTGACATTTTTTTTCATGGACATTCTGATATTGTTTACTGTTGTGGAGCATTTGTTACTTCCTCCCTCCATTGAACCATAAACTTTGTTAGCTCTGTTCTACATGAAACCATTAGATTAAAAAAAAATTCTGCCATCACATGGGGTAAATAAAATTTTAAAAATACTATTTTTGTGTGTGGTATTAATTGAAGACCTCAGCAGAGCATGTGTCTCCATGAAGCTATAACTGAAATGTGTTTGGTGATTATAATCATGACAATCCTAACACCTATGGATGGACACCAGCTATAAACAAAACCATCAAGTGAAAAAATCAAAGTCTTCCATGCAGTATCAGTATGGGAATGTCTGGATATTTACATCTTTGGTATAACTACTGTGACAGTAGCCTAAGTGAAGGCCTTGGGATGAGAAAAGTCTCATGAGAGATTACATATACATTGTACATTTCAGATCCTAAAAAAACATTAAAAGAGTCAAGACTGGACATCACCCAGATGAGAAAGCTGAAGAAACATTGACAATTACTAAGGTAAATGGCTAAATGTGTTGTTTTCAGAGCAAGTAGCAACAGACATTATATGTCAGTGTTGTAGTTAGAAAACTGCAGAAGGAGGTGGAGAAGGATATATGGTAATAAATGCTGAAGACACTGCATATTGGTGGGAGTGTCTTGGTTACTGCTGAAGGGATGTCAGGGAAGTAGAGGGTGTGTTCCAATTGCCCAGAAATCACACACTTCACACACTTTTCAAGCCAATCTAAACCAGTTGGCTAAAAAAAAACCCCACTAAAATACACAGTCAGACCTCAGATTGAGGAGAAGCAAACATAAGATAACATTTTGTACTAGCACAAATAGTTCACAGGAGTTAATGTGTTTTATAGCCCTAAATAAGACTTATTACTATGTATAGTATTAGGGACTGCAAAAGTATATTCTGGGACCTTTGGCATGTCTCATTTGATCCTCACACTGGTGGCTACTTCCACTTAAGAGTATAGAACAAGTGGCCCACTTTCTCATGCAAGTATGGTCACAAGATTTCAGTAGTGATCAAAGGAATGAGATTTTATGTACAGTTAGCCAATACGAGATTACTTAGGGTTGAATAACTTGTTCTTCTAAGAGAAGGACCTCAGAGAAGTGCCACTATTGTTCCACATTAGGAAAAGCCATGGAAGGTAGTTTGAGCGTTTCATAAGGATGTTTTATGTAAGACTGGTTAGTATTTTTGAGACTATTGATAAAAATAAGGAGATGAAAAAGGTTTTATATTTCAGATTTATGAACATACAGTGAAATAAACTGTTTCATTGTTTATCTGAATCACTTTGTTTTGTAATAGACTGAAATATGCTCTGAAATTATGGATTATTATTATTGCTGTTGTTGCTGCAGTTATGTAAATTTAACCTAACTGTTTTCAGGGATTTTTCATCCTCAATGAATTCAATATGAAGTGTGCTTCAGGTCTTTTTTTGACAATCTTTTTCCACGTTTTCTATTAGAAATGTACTAATTTTAGAATAAATTGACTATATAATAAAACACTACTCTGTGTATGTTTGTGTTTATGTGTGTGTGTGTCCAGTCCCTCCAAGCAATTTGATTGGTCATTTTGGCTTTGGGTCGATTGGTCAGTTTTACTTTGCAATTGACACAGGAACCACCAGGCAATAAAGGTTGACACAGATGAGGATACAGTGGAAAGGTGTAGAAGGAATGCTAAGAGTTGCCTTCAAATACAGGAAGTATTTGCAAGAAAAAATGTTTTCACAGTGGATAATGGTGGCCCATCTACAATTGGTGGTAGTCAAAAAGCAGACAGGAAGCAGGCAGTGTACCTTAAAATGACAGTGTCTGTGAAAAAGACTTTACAGGAACGTGATTAAGAAGAGCTGAAGCACCAAACATGACATGACAAGAATACAAAGAAAATTGCAGGACAAATACTGACAGTTCATGTAAGGCAAAAGATATTAAATATCCAATATTTTAAAATGTTTTCTATTACTTCTTTTTGTCATGTAACATTTCTAATTAACAATAAAAAATACTTAGTAATTATTTTTAAGTAATATAGCTATGCTACAATGCACATTTTTGTTGCCTTACCTTTACATTGCTGTCTGACTGGATCATATTCATACCCATCAGTGCACTGCTGTTTATTTTCAAAAGAACAAAAACATAAAACACAGTTTTTGTATATTATTGCCACACTGCTTGTCTCAACATATATGGATAATGTGAATTAAGACAAACATTACTTTTAGAAATAAAAGCGATAAAAATAAAAGCTAAATTAATCTCTATGAATTGCTATATCTTCATATTTTTTATTTATTTTTCTGTAAAAGTACATAGTGTAGTATTCAAAATATTATTTAAAATTATTTTGAAACAAATATCCTTATGAACTGCATAATTAAAATTGTAGGACACAAAAAATTTCATGGAAAGCCGCCTTTTTTCAAAGTGTCTAAACTACTGCCACTGTCAAATGCCTTGTATTATTAAATGATAACATTATAATAATTAATTCTTAATTAATACTTAATTCATATCACAAAGAAAGATAAGGCACAGATGTAATGCCAGCAAATTACATATCATGAGCTATATATCCATCCATCCAACCATCCATCCATTTTCTTAATCTACTAATCCAGTGCAAGGTGGTGGAGAAGTCTGAGCCCATCAGAGCTCTATAATTAAACTAAAAATAATTATCAATACATCTTTGCAATTATGGTCACTCATCCACACATTCATACCATAACAGTCAATCCAAATAAACACTTCAGTGTATGGTACACTATAAATGTGAGTGAAGTGAAAACTTCACAAAACAATACACATCTTTAAACATCATCCCATTGTTCACACCAGTGACACTTTTATTTTTTAAGGCTACTCACTGTATATGTGATGGATTCATCTCCTTCTTGTGAGAAAACACATCTCAGAATCACACTAAGGATTATGTATGTCTTCATTTCTGCAATTCTAATAAAAAGGAAAAAATATCATTGGTTTATACACAACCACATTTGAAGACAATGAATTAGGATTCATGGTAAGCAAATGAAAACAAATACACGACATTTAAAGAGTGGCTGGTCTGCGCTAGTGAACTTTTAGTATTAGGCTGCGTCTCTGCTGATTGGCTGGTTTTATGAGAACGGCTGTCTTTTGAGCTCGAAATATTCTTTTTTTGACAACCTGTAATTTAATGAATGAACACGAAAGAAAACATAGGAAGGAATTAAAAGAAAGCAGGAATGTAAGGGTATAATAAAAGAAGCATAAACAATAATATACAATTTGATGTAAAACGGAGACGTTGCATTACAGCTCAGTAAAACGGAGTGACTTGAATGTTTCTCTTGATGTTCCAACGCTTTTCTCAGCATAATTCCATATTTTCTTTATGTTACTCACAACGATACACTTATACACAACGAGATGTATAAGCACCCCACTGATCCTCTCCAAGACATGTGCTCCCATTGCCCGAAATATAACAGCAATAAGCATTGTTGATCTGCTCAAGCTCTAAGACAATTCAGTAAGTGTCTAATCGGTCTGCGTGTGAGAGAGCGTCTCGAGCCCGCCGCTGCACCGCACTCCCCCCCTTATACTGAAGTAACAAACGTAAACACCAATACCTGCACGCCACACTTTATTAATGCCGCCTTATTCCAAGCGCCAGTCTGTCCCGCTGCCGTCTCAGAAGGCACTGGAATAAGAGTGCTTGCTGCCTTGGTTCCGCACCTCTCGTCTCGGCACAGCAATACACTGATGTGCGCTTTAATTTCAAGGCTTATTACCCACTACAATCGCGGCAAACATGCGGTTGCTTTGGTATGCAGGGGGCGGCGCTCCCTGCAGGTTACACGCGAGGATCACTTGTGTCATCTTTGAACCTGAATGAATTTACAGCGTTCGGGCTCTCGTTCAAGCCGAAGCAGGAGCGCCCTCTGCAGGCCGAATAACAAGGAACATAACTTTTACAACGAAAGAACTCATAAAAAGTGCAAACTCATCTAGAAAGGAATATTTATTTTAGGAAAAGGCCTAATAAAGTCCGATTGAATTTGTTTTATGTATTCCTAAAAAACTGGAAAGTGTCTGATGTTATTATGCCTTTTAGTGTACCGTGAATACGGGTGTTTTGCCTGAAGAAGGGGCCTGAGTTGCCTCGAAAGCTTGCATATTGTAATCTTTTTAGTTAGCCAATAAAAGGTGTCATTTTGCTTGGCTTTTCTCTACCTGGATACGGCGATTCACATCGACGGCTCAAGAATGTAGTACTGTACTTAAAACTCTACATTTTTGTAGGTATGTAATATTACTGTGCTGCACAACACACCAGGGGTATTTCAATAACTAGATCAGGCTCCTCGTAAGGTGACGCTTGTGAAATAAATGTTTCTACAGTAAACAGATTCGGTGGTGGTGACTGCAGTTTAGTGTTTAGTTAAGGGATTTGTTTTGTTTAATTCTATTTCATCCGTTATAATTGCCTCATTACCATCAAGAAAACAACAGTATGTCATCCGTATGTTTTTGCAAAATCTATTACTTCATCTATTGTACCTGTAGGGTCTGATTGACAGTCTTGATTACTCCAGTTTTTCTACCAAAAGATCAGACATTATTCAAAAACAAGCTCTTGTTTTGGACATCTATAACCTCCAACTAAGAGTTCAAATAAGAGAAAACAGGAAGCAAGAGAAAGGCAACCGTGGCAAGGATGCACCTGCATTGAATGGTCGAGGTAAGGGACAGAATATGTTGCCTTTTGATTATTGCTGTTTTTAACTAATTTGACATTGTTGTTAACGTATTTGATCATTATCAATGCAAATCTCTACTAGGCAGTTTAATTTGCCTATCACATTTAAATTATCCGATTGCCTTGTACCTAAATATATGAGGTAACTGCCATATAAACAAAAAACATTTGAACAACTCCCTATTTTTGGATTAACCCTTATCTTATACAATATTACGCCTGATCATCAACTCTCAGTTACAGTTCATTACTGTATGACAACAGAGTGCAGAAGTTAGCAATTCTTATTTCTTCATTAACAGAGCAAAACATCCCTTTTTACCCCCTTCCACACTTTTTCAAATTCTTCGGTTTTACGTATTTCTTTGTAAAAAGCAAATAACATCTGCATTCCTTTTCAAAATCAAAAAGTTAGTGTTTTGAGTATGGCTAGTTTGATTTCACCTAACATAAACATAATTGAACCTTATGCTTATTTTCCCTGTTGTATATAAACCATAAATAATAGATAGATAGATAGATAGATAGATAGATAGATAGATAGATAGATAGATAGATAGATAGATAGATAGATAGATAGATAGATAGATCACACACCTGATTACACTTTATTGTGCTATAGAAATCAAATTACTTGAGCAGAGAATTGTAAATGTAAGTATGAAAATTATTTCTTAACTTGTGCATACTGCTAAGGAATATTGTAACTTTCAGTGGCGTTTCTAGGTAAAGGACCAGTGGGGCACAGCCCAGTCAGACGTTGTGCATAATAAGTAAAAAGATTACTTCAAAATTGTAACTTTTTGATATAACGTTTATAACAAACATTAGCCTTGTGTTCTGGAGCATTTAAAAAAAAATTCTATCATATTTTTAATTTAGGTATTGCTTTTTGTGTTATGTAAAATTGTTTTTATACTGGGTAGAACAATTGAAGCTGCAGTGTTCATTATACACTTCTGTAGTGGTGCATGTGCATGGATAACCTGAACTTTCCTGTTTAAAGAAGGTCGTTGTTCATATTAAAATAAGTGCCACCTGTTGTTGATTTTTTTTCCACACTTGCACTTCTAGTGTGAGCTTTTCCCATTTGAGTAGTACACACCAGTAAAGATTATCAACTACCTGGCCGCATGGTAGTTAGTGCTGCTGCCAGTGTGCAGTTCGAGTTGTGCTGTGCATGTAGTTTGCTTATTCTTTCCATGTTATTGTGTTTTTCCTGATTAGCCCTTGTAATGAAATTCAATGCTGAAATTCTTATATAGGAGAAGGTATCCATAATGAAGATATATGGGCGGTTGAAAAAGATCTCTTAAAATCCTTGAAGATCTTAAAGATGCCATCCAATAGACAAGTTTTAAGTGTTTAGTGAAGGAGTGATTGCGAGTGCAAGATTCCAACTCGTTTCTGAAAGTGTTACATGAGTTTGGTTTTCGCTCGTACAAGGCTGTTGTGGCTCATTATTGTTGTTATTATTGGTACATTTTATTATTTTTTTATGCCTTTCCCTTTGTGTTTTTTTGGGGCTCTATGCAACTGAAATGGGGTATTTATACCCAAGGAATCTAATTCTGACATACTTCTTTTAAAACAAATTATTCTTATTGTCTTCTTGCCTCATCAAATTGGATTGCTTACAGTGCCACAGTTTTGATGTAGAAGCATCAGCCATTCCCTAGGCAACACTATCAGAGTTCTTCTGGAGTGAGCAATGCACATCATCATCAGCATGACTTGCAAGTTCCAGCCCATGTGATTCTCATTTATCTATGTTTTGGACAGAAATACTTTACATGCATTCTGACTTTCTTTATGTTTAACAGTTTCTAATACTTGCCCTGCATTTCTGGTTTTACGTAACATTGGTTTGTCATTTTGGTATTGACAACAATTAGATATATTTGAGCACATTTCATCTCTTAATCCTTTAAAATATTTTTTATGGTATCTTGCTGAGACAGAACAATTGTATGTAGAAAAACAATGAGTGCAGAAAGTACATCTAGTTATCATATGAGTATATTCAAACAGTTCTATAGTATATTACTTGCAGTTGTACTGGTTCATCTTGTACTCTGTCTATAACTATCCTAGCCACAATAAAATGGAGATTATGGGTCTTTGGCAGACACATCCTTTTTTTATAGGCTCCCTTGCAGCAGGCACTGAAGTCACTTGTTTGAATGTGAAATGCCAGCTTATTTTACTGCTGACATAGAACTGATGTCATCCCCTGCTGATGCAAGAGTTAATATGTTACAATATGTTGTTGATTTTCATGAAATCTTGGTGTTCTAATGTGATTAAACATATTTTGGATTTACAGGATGAGTCAAAATTATGTTAACACTAATGGTACTGCTATGTATATATACTCATATACAATTTATGTGCCACATATGGTACATGTGTTAAACATGATGGTGAACAGGTTGAAACATTCCTGTAAATCATTTTGCACATATGAAGTGTGAATAAATTGTTTCTGCCATTCAAATGTTGACATAATTTTGACTCATTCTGTATTTCTTTTTGTTTTGTATAGTTCTTTAATTAACATTGGCTTGATTATCAATTGTTTTATATTTTATGTTAACTCTGTTAGTTATTGTGTGTAATATTCTTTGTCTTTTACTTGATGGGAATAGAGCTCCCTGAGGACCACCATTGACCTATATAAAGCCCGAAGAGTCCTCAGTTTACTGCCAAGACATTTGCTTTCCTGCTTGTGTTTGTTTGGCTCATCTTCTTGGATTCCCTTTGTGCATTGCAAATTGTTATTTTTTATTCTTTTGTTCTTGTTTAGGATATTGATTTTAGTTTTGAATTTGGACACATTTTGCTTTTGGATTTCTTTCTTAAGAAGTATTTTGCGATTATTTTTGAATCCTCTTGTCATGCTGGTTATTCTTGTTTATTTTTCTTTGACTTTGCAAAATCCCTAGCCACGATTTATACATTGCTTTGGGGGTTTTCTAGATTAAGGATTCCATCTGTTTTCTAATTTAAGACCTAATTTTAAAGCTGATTATTTACTTTTGTTTACCACAACACCATCTTAAATTGCGAAAGAAGCCGTGATTTTGTGTTGTCTGCATCTCCAATATCCGTGGGAATAATCCCAGCATTCCATAGGAAATGCAGGGCTGATGATATCTCAATTGGCAATAGGTTTAAAGGTCATCCAAATAGATGTTACAGCATCCAAATTTAGGATCCCAAATCTCGTTCTGTGCCATGTTTTTGCAATTTAATTATTTCTCATCTCCCGGTATTTGGATTTGTGCTCTCATTGCTTGGTTTCTGATTCCCATCTTGTGCTGTATATTTTGATGGTTTTATTTGCTTGATTTTCTGGTTTTGTCTTCTGCCTGTTTCTGCCTATGCTTTTCTCCTGATCATTTTCCCTTTCTGTGTCCTCACTAATGGGACATTCCTTTTTTTTAGTTTTGGATTCTTATGTATTTTTTTAATTATTATTATAAGAAACATTGCTTTTATTATGAGTACTTGAGATACATGGCATATGTTTAAGCCAAACATGGTAAAACAACATTTTAAATCCAGGGTGTTCTCTGTGCAAAGTCCAGAATTAGAGATAGTGGACTTTAGGATAAACTGAAATGAAGGTTATCTTCTTGAGAATGTCTTGAAATAGAGAGCGATTATAGAGTGGTAAAAAATTTTTATTTCTAGGGCAGGGTGTTATCAGCATAGGACAAGACAAGTGTCACAAAAACGAGACATAAACAGATAAAGGTTTGGGGCAGCCACCCGTATAATATGGTATCCCGGCTGCAAAAGTCGTTTTTATCAAATAATCAGCACTGAAGTGCATGCAACTGAGTCCAGAACAAGACTGTGGGAAAAGGGAAAAAGGGCAGGCTTTTACAGGGGAAGACAGGAAGTGAGTTCATAAGGATCGGGCACATGTTCATCAATCATTGGATCAAGCCCGGACGTGACATCAGAGGGGCCGGAGCTGGTAAGGTCTACTTCCATTGGCTCGGTCCTGGAAGTGACGTCAAGAGAGCCAGGTGGAATTTCCCAGGAATGGTCTACAGGAAAGGGAGGAAAAGAGTCAGTGCACTCTGCCACATCCCAGCATGCCTCAGAACTGCCTTCACTCAAGCCCTTCAGCTGCCTCCCATGCGCACGTGTGTGACACAAGACATTTAGAGACTTCAGTATTTTAACAGTTTTCCCTTTTCATTGTTTATAGTTGGCTTATTTTTTAATTACTTTACTAATAATTATTTGAATAATGTCATAATCATTGTACCCTGTTTTTGGAAAAAAAAATGTACATTTATTGTCTTTATTTGAATCCACACTAAAATGTAACATTCATTGGCTCTTGAGATCTTAGTCATATAGACTTTACCATGAGTATCTCAGCCACACTCATTTAGAGGAACAAGGGAGGCAAATTAATTCCTTTTTAGTTGTAAATGAGGACATTATATAACAAAAATATATGCTCATGTAAAGTGGACATTATGAGAAAACCCAATATCCAGGAGCACAAACAAGCAAAACCAGATAGAGGGTTTAATTGATGAAAATAAGGAAGCACACAGGGTGGATTACAGAAGGACAATAAACAGGATAACATAAAAAAGGAAACAACAAACACTATTCCACTTGTTCCTAACTGTAGGCAAAGATTCCCTAAACAAGTGCTTAAACTCTAACCCTCCTTCTCTGATTCTAGCCTCCTTCTCGACCACATAAGATGAGCTTCTCTTGCCTTCATCTACCACCCAACTCCAAACTCTCTGTGTGGGAGTGGATACCTGGAACTACTTCCACTGCCATATTTAAGTACCTAACAATCATGAATCCACATAAAATTAATGAGACCATTTCCATGTGAGTGCCCTTCAGTGTAAAAAAACATGGCTGACACTGTGGTTGCCTACAGGAACTACAGCTCTCAGACAACCCCATGGAAGTCTGATCCATAATCATGTCAGATTGTTGATGCCTTCAATTGGGCTGGGGAACTAAACACGAATACTACTGATGCTGTTTCTTCATTATTTTATCATCCTATCCAGGGACTGCTCCACTTAACACTTAGTCTGAGAAGTTGAATTCCTTGCAGTTCATCCTGCCAACAAAGTGTCTATCAAAATATGTAGGAGAGCAGAATCTTCTAAACTCTAATTGTCCTTTAAATTTTGATCAATCACATCCATGTTCTTGTAAACACCATTACAGAGATTTCTTTTTTCTCTAGCCAGCAAAAAGCAGGAAAGCTTTTAGTACTTTTCAAGCATTTCCAGAAGTCTAACTTTAAGGATCAGCCTTTCCTTTCATTGTATCTGGCCCTCTTTTTTCACTTGGTTATTCAGAGGCCCTCTTGTTCACCAAGGCAAATGTGTTCCTTTTGTAAAGCTTTCTTCCTTTTGTGCACCATCACTTTTCTTTGTCAATGTGATATGTACCAACCTGTGAGGCTGTCGCTGTATTCTTCAATCAAAAAATTAATGATATTAGAAATAACATAGTATATCTCCCCAACACTAAGGATCCCCCTAAACCCCAACATCCTGTTATAAACAAATTAAACTCTTTCACTAGGATAGATTTACCTGATTTACAAAAAATAATATCTCAATTAAAACCTCCACCTGCGTCCCTTGACCCGATACCAACAAGGTTTTTCAAAGAAGTATCAGGCGTGCTAATTGATAATGTTCTTGACATGGTAAATTCGTCACTAGATACGGGGGTCTTCCCAGACTGTCTTAAGACTGCTGTAGTTAAACCCCTACTTAAGAAACATAATCTTGACCCCTCGGCTCTTGAAAATTTTAGACCCATCTCTAACTTGCCCTTCTTAAGTAAAGTTCTAGAGAAGGCAGTCATTATGCAGTTAAATGACCACCTAAATAAACATGCTATTCAAGATAAATTTCAGTCAGGTTTTAGAACAAATCACAGCACAGAAACTGCACTCGTTAAAGTAGTAAATGACTTGCGGGTAAATGCAGACAGAGGCCATTTATCTGTTCTCATCCTCTTAGATCTGAGTGCTGCATTTGACACCATTGATCACAACATTCTTAGAAATCGCCTTAGTCAATGGGTGGGCCTCTCTGGCAGTGTCTTAAATTGGTTTGAATCCTACCTGACAGGGAGAAAATATTTTGTTAGTTGTGGGAATTACAACTCGAAGACACATGATATCCAATATGGTGTTCCACTAGATTACTGTAACGCACTCCTCTCAGGACTACCCAAAAAAGATATAAATCGTTTGCAACTAGTGCAGAATGCAGCTGCTAGAATCCTAACTAGGAAAAGAAAATCAGAACACATTACTCCAGTTTTGATGTCACTACACTGGTTACCTGTGTCATTCAGAATTGACTTTAAAATTCTGCTTATGGTTTATAAAGCCTTAAATAATCTCGCCCCATCTTATATATCGGAATGTCTGACACCTTATATTCCAAATCGTAACCTCAGATCCTCAAATGAGTGTCTCCTTAGAATTCCAAGAACAAAACTTAAAAGAAGTGGTGAGGCGGCCTTCTGCTGTTATGCACCTAAAATCTGGAATAGCCTGCCAATAGGAATTCGCCAGGCTGATACAGTAGAGCACTTTAAAACACTGCTGAAAACACATTACTTTAACATGGCCTTTTTATAACTTCATTTTAATCGTAATTTAACTTAATCCTGATACTCTGTATGTTCAATTCATCATAACAACTATTCATGGTGGCTCTAAAATCGGTACTGACCCCTACTCTCTTTTCTGTTTCTTTTTCCGGTTTCTTTGTGGTGGTGGCCTGCGCCACCTCCACCTACTCAAAGCTTCATGATGCTCCAACAATGATGGACGGATTAAAAGGAAGAAGTCTACGTGACCATCATCATCATCAAGCCCTTCCGTGAGAACCCTAAATCCAAAGAGGACTGTTTCATTTATGTTAGGTAGAATGCCCAGAGGGGACTGGGCGGTATCATGGTCTGGAATCCCTACAGATTTTATTTTTTCTCCAGCCGTCTGGAGTTTTTTTGCTTTTTCTGTCCCCCCTGGCCATTGAACCTTACTCTTATTCGATGTTAATGTTGATTTATTTTTTTATAATTATGTCTTTCATTTTTCTATTCTTTAATATGTAAAGCACTTTGAGCTACTGTTTGTATGAAAATGTGCTATATAAATAAATGTTGTTGTTGTTGTTGTTGTTGATATTTAATTCTACATCACGTTCCATTAGGCAATATCTAACTGTTGTAGAGTTTAACACACCTTTCCTCATTTGGATCAACAGAATGGCTGGCTTCTTTCTCATTACCATTGTGTCTTTCTGACAAAGAGTGTAGATTACCTCTCAGCATGGATTTTTAAAGCAAAATATTTCTTTATTTCTATTGGATGACAGTCTATATTCTGTGAGGCACTCAAAGTTTAACTATCCAACCATCACTAGTGCAAGTAATCAGTTATTGTTTATGAACTAATGTTTTTGGAAGCCTGCTGAAATTTACAACAAGTGTGTATGTCTTTCTCTAATGCATAAGCCTTTTGCCAGGTGTAACTTTTCAGTTGTTACCACATGTATCAAGCACATATTGGTACCTTTATCTTATTGAGGAAGCTCCATTGTTTTCACTTTGACTTTTAAGCTAGTTTGGGGAAGACTATTTTGGAAAGTTGACATTTTTTGTTCTACAGGCCTTCTGCCTTGCTAGAAGGTCTTGGGACCCTTGAAGACTGTAAAGGTAAATGTCATCTTGTTTATACTGTATAGCTGTAATTAACATGAAAGTCAAATGTTTCTTCATAGAGTGTAATAATATTCGGGACAAACGATACTTGATGATGAGGTTTATCTGAACTTGGCCAAACATAATACAAATGTGTGGAGTACCATCATCTAATGTGTGCAATCTTTTAAAGTCAAAGGACCAGAGGGAGAAGCATTATCATGTCCGTCTCCAGTCCAGGCAGTGATGAGATGATCTGTGTGTTGATGCCAGGCTGACACAATTTGATAATTTTTCTTTTTTTTTAAGCATTTTATTGATTTTATTAAAATTAAATAATATTCCATACAAGCAAGTCAAGTTTAACAAAACTAGGTTCAAAACAAATCAACACCCACCAATGAGAAAGAGAGCTAGGCCAACAGAGTAAAACTTTAAGCTAGTAAAAATAAGTAAATAGATAAATTATTAAATTAATAAAAATAAATATAATAAAAAAGGGGAAAGAATCTGCTTCCTTAGTTTAAATGCTTATTCTAAAATGTTATTGATTCGATACTTTTAGTGAGGTTTCTAGATATGAAACACAATATTGCTGGATCCTGATTAACACATTATGAATAGGGTTGATGTAGATTTCTAACATAGAGCAAGGATAAGGGAGTGGTTTGCAGAACACTGATTATTAACATAAGCTCGGCATTCAACACTATCACCACCTGTCGTGGCGAAAAATTAATCATCAGAAGGCTTTTTACATAAAAATAAAGGCTATTAGGACTCGAGATAGACAGAGAGAGTTTTAAGGCTTTATTGCAATAAATCAACAACACGGACTCAACCCAATTCAGCCAAATGAGATTGAGCGCCGAACATTACAGCAACTGAAGTCTTTATAACAATTTCTTATCATTTTTACCTCATTCAATTAGCTCATTCTGCACATGGTTTTACTGTCCTCTTGGTGTCTGTTCGGCTTATTTTGATTGGTCTTAAGACTGGGTGGATGGCTTCCTCTTACCATCTTTGGGCTTTTCTTATGTAATTTCCGATCTTTTCTGACCTCGCTTGAATGAGCTCTCTTGCCCATTTTCTCTGACTCCCTTCTACTCCTGTCCGGCCGAACCTTGAGTTTCCATGGGAACCCTTATCATCTCCTTACTTTTTCTATCACTGGCCCCCTCGTGGAATTTGTTATTTTTCTATGCTGTTCCCATTTTCTCTAACTGGCCAAAGCCTCAATTCCATATATGGGTTTCCTCTCATCATTTGCTCTCTTAAACCTTTTAAACTTTTTATAATAGTGACCTGAAGCTTAAGCTTTAATTAAAAAGAAATATAGTATGTGCTTTCATTTAATCATTGCTTGGCATGCTTGATTTGTCTTAATTTCTACACTAAAGTTAATTGCTAATATATTCTTATAGTATTTTTGCTAATGCCTGAATTTACTAAGATTTTCTCTTCATGCATTATGTCAGCGTGACCCTGCTTACAGCAAAAGCCTTTTGTTGCCTTTCTGCTGATTAATCAGCCCAGCTGCTTTTTGTGTTATCGCTTCCTAGCCTTGAATCACAGGTGTTCTCAAACTTTTATCCTGTCCAAAACTGGCCTCGGTGTGTCAATTTTTCTGTTCTTTTCTTACTCTAGACATTTTACTGTAAGCCTAAAAAATAATGCAATATAACTGATTTTTTAGTTAACTATTTGCTAGACCTATCTTATTTGCTTAACATTCTAATTTATGCTTAATCTTAATATTTTAGAAGCTTTTAATTACTTTTTATGGCTCTACAGTAATCCCTCGCTATATCGCGCTTCGACTTTTGTGGCTTCATTCTATCGCGGATTTTAAATGTAAGCATATCTAAATAAACTGCTCAAAAAATTAAAGGAACACTTTGAAAACACATCAGATCTCAATGGGAAAAAGAAATCCTCCTGGATATCTATACTGATATAGACTGGGTAATGTGTTAGGAACAAAAGGATGCCATATCGTTTGATGGAAATGAAAATGATCAACCTACAGAGCCCTGAATTCAAAGACGCCCCAAAAATCAGAGTGAAAAATTATGTGGCAGGCTAGTCCATTTTGCCAAAATTTAATTGCAGCAACTCAAAATTGTACGCAGCACTTTGTATGGCCCCTGTGTTCTTGTATACATGCCTGACAACATCGGTGCATGCTTTTAATGAGATGACAGATGGTGTTGTGGGGGATCTCCTCCCAGATCTGGACCAGGGCATCACTGAGCTCCTGGACAGTCTGAGGTGCAACCTGGTGGCATTGGATGGACCAAAACATAATATCCCAGATGTGTTCTATTGGATTTAGGTCAGGAAAGTGTGGTGGCCAGTCAATGGTATCAATTCCTTCATCCTCCAGGAACTGCCTGCATACTCTCACCACATGAGGCCAGGAATTCTCATGCACCAGGAGCCACTGTACCAGCATAGGGTCTGACAATGGGTCCAAGGATTTCATTCTGATACCTAATGGCAGCCAAGGTGCCTTTGTCAAGCCTGTAGCGGTCTGTGTGACCCTCCATGGATATGCGTCCCCAGACAATCATTAACCCACCACCAAACTGCTTATGCTGAATGATGTTACAGGCAGCATAATGTTCTCCATGGCTTCTCCAGACCCTTTCACTTCTGTCACGTGCTCAGGGTGAACCTGCTCTCATCTGTAAAAAGCACAGGGCACCAGTGGTGCATCTGCCAATTCTGGTATTCTATGGCGAATGCCAATCGAGCTGCATGCTGCTGGGCAATGAGCTCAGGGCCCATTAGAGGACATGGGGCCCTTGGGTCACCCTCATGAAGTCTTTCTGGTTGTTTGGTCAGAGACATTCACACCAGTGGCCTGCTGGAGGTCATTTTGTAGGGCTCTGGCAGTGCTCATCCTGTTCCTCCTTGACCAAAGGATCAGATACTGGTCCTGCTGATGGGTTATGTACCTTCTATGGCCCTCTCCAGCTCTCCTAGAATAACTGCTTGTCTCCTAGAATCTCCTCCATGCCCTTGAGACTGTGCAGGGAGACACAGCAAACCTTCTGGCAATGATACGTATTGATGTGCCATCCTGGAGAAGTTGGACTATCTGTGCAACCTCTGTAGGGTCCAGGTATCGCCTCATGCCACCAGTAGTGACACTGACTGTAGCCAAATGCAAAACTAGTAAAGAAACAGTCAGAAAAGATGAAGAGAGAAAAATGTCAGTGGCCTCAACCTGTTAAACCATTCCTGTTTTGGGGGTCATCTCATTGTTGCCCCTCTAGTGCATCTGTTGTTAATTTCATTAACACCACAGCAGCTGAAACTGATTAACAACCCCCTCTGCTACTTAACTGACCAGATTAATATCCCATAAGTTTCATTGACTTTATGCTAGACTCTGATTAAAAAGTGTTCCTTTAATTCTTTTGAGCAGTATATATATCACGGATTTTTCGCTTGTTCGCGGATTTCTGCGGACAATGGGTCTTTTAATTTATGGTGCATGCTTCCTCAGTTGCTTTGCCCAGTTGATTTCATACAAGGGACGCTATTGGCGGATGGCTTAGAAGCTTCCCAATCAGAGTATGTATTACATATTAACTAAAACTCCTCAATGATATAAGATATGCTTCCCGCACGGTGCTTGATTGTTTGCTTCTCTCTCTATCTCTCTCTCATCCTCTCCCTCTCTGAATTCTCTGCGCCTAACGGAGGGGGTGTGAGTAGAGGGGCTGTTTGCACAGAGGCTGTTTGCCTAAAGGATACGGACGCTCCTCTACAAAATACCGCTTTATCGCGGTGCTTCGGCGTACTTAAAAGCACATATTGATATTTTGATTGTTTGCTTTTATCTCGCTCTCTCTCTTTGACATTCTCTGCTCCTGATGGCGCTCCTTTGAAGAGAAGATATGTTTGCATTCTTTTAATTGTGAGAAAGAACTGTCATCTCTGTCTTGTCATGGAGGACAGTTTAAACTTTTGACTAAAGGGTGTTATTTTATGTCTAGAGGGCTCTAATAATTTTAACACTGCGAGAGAGTTTATAAAAGCTTAAAATATATAAAAATAGCCATACAAACATATGGTTTCTACTTCGCGGTGTGAACGCTGGCCCCGGCACAGACAGACGGACAACATTTTCTCACCCATCACACTGTTTATTTACACTATTTACACAATATAACGTCACGTGCCTCCAGCACTGATTCCCCCAAGTCCAGGGCCCACAGTCCTTGTGCCTTCCTGGCCGCCTCCAGTCCTTCCACAAGTTCAGTCCTTCTGCCTCCCAACTTCCACCGCTGACTGGAGGGAGGCGGCCCCTTTTATGGGGAGCGGGATGGGCTCCAGCTGCTTCCCGGCACTTAACGGTGGCCACACCCCTGTGTGGCGGAAGTGCCGGCTGTGCACCCGGAAGCCGTCCGTGTCTCCCCGGTCGTCTTCCCCCCGGCACTTCCTGGTGTGGCGGAAGTGCCGGGCTCCTGGAATAAACAGGCACTGGGGCGCCGCCTGGCGGTGGCCACGGGTCCCTACAGGGCTGGGCTTCCAAGCCCTGTACCCGAGGCCCCCTGTCTAACCAGGACGGACGCCCACTCGGTCTGGAGGAGGCACACGCCCCTCCGGTCCTCTAAGGCATCCCGGCCGGGCTCCATCCCCGGCCGAGGGCCACACGGGATGAACCGGCATCGGGGCGCCGCCTGCCGGTGGCCACGGGCCCCTACAGGGTAGGGCTTCCATGCCCTTGACCCATGGCTCCCAACAGAACCAGGACGGACGCCCCCTTGCGGTCTGGGACCACAGCGGATTTTCATCTATCGCAGGGGGTTCTGGAACGCAACCCTCCACAATTGAGGAGGGATTACTGTAAATGTTAATTTGCTATTATCTATGTTAATATAAAACTTTTCCTTCTACATTCCTCCCTTTTGAGGCTTAATCAAGCCTCAACATCTAACCTGATTCCAAAAGAAAGGTAGGGGATGTTGGTTCAATTCTTCTTTGGAGCCCAATACGGACCTTTCACAGTTCTTCTCAATCTTCAACACCCATACCCCTCCTCTGGTGGCACAGGAGACAAACATCTCCCCCATCAATCAACAAAGAGGAGTAAAAGACTTCCTGGCCCTACCCTAATAGTAAAAATATGCATAATCAATCACAGTGCAGATAATCTATACTAATAAAAGGCAAAGCCCTCACTGACTCACTGACTGACTGACTGACTCATCACTAATTATCCAACTTCCCGTGTAGGTAGAAGGCTGAAATTGGCAGGCTCATTCCTTACAGATTACTTACAAAAGTTGGGCAGGTTTCATTTCGAAATTCTACGCATAATGGTCATAACTGGAAGGTATTTTTCTCCATTTACTGTAATGGAGTTGAGCTCAAAGCCGTGGGGGCAGAGTTTCGTGTCACATCATCACGCCTCCCACGTAATTACATGAACTGACTGTCAACGCAGTGCATAGAAAACCAGGAAGACCTCCAAAAAGCGCTGAAGAAAACATGCATTATATAATTGAGAAGGCAGCGAAACAATAAGAAGCAAGCGAGTGACATATACTACCATATTCATGAGTGCTGCTACTTCGGAAAGAAAGCACGATGTAAACCTACACTTTAAATTAAGTTCATAGACAGGCTGCTGCTGGCGTTTTTCATGCCCATGGGTAATGTGGCATACAAGTTTAATGAGAGGATGCAGGATATAAACGAGAGTTTTGATCACTTTGTAACTAAGTTAAAATTGCAGGTGAAGGGGTGTGCGTATGCAAATTCCGAGAGACTGTGTTTGTGGGGGATTGACAGTTAAGGGGGTGGGGAGTCACGTCATCACCTCCCCTCCCATTTACCTCATTTCGCTCTGAGCTGAGCTCCTCGGCTAACGCCGTCTTCCGAAGCAACTTCGTCACACTGCCACCAAATACTCACAGAAAAATCCACAAGTTAATACACACGCTGTCTCTAGAGTTTCTCCACACTGAATCCTCCAGGCACTACTTACAAAAGGTTACATTGACAATCGTGTTATGTTTTTAAAATCTTTCCTTTTCTTAGCACAAGCACAGCTGAGAAGCTTCGATGCATGTGCTCCATAACGCATTAAAAAATAATGCATTTAACCACACTTTGCATTACAAGCAAAGGGGAACTTTTGTCAATGCATGATTTCCTGGTACACCGATTACATTGATCAGCGCATTTTACCCTCGCACCTTTGGTTTGAGAAGAAGTATGAAAAAATATGAGGTTAACACAGAAAAACAGATCACCAATTCAAGCTTTATGAATAATCGATTCGCCATCAATAATTGTTTTGGTAAAGCCATACTCAGTGTAATCCTCCTTCCATTTTATAATTTTTCCGCCACTAGCCATGATTAAATGAACGGTAAAAAAGTAAGAGCGAAGCGAGGGTGACTTATTTAGGCAGGCATATATATTACAGCAACACTCATGACAATGTCAATCATGTTACATTATTATTAAAATGTTTCCTTTTCTTTTTCATTACTTCTTTAACACACTACTGTGACGATGTGGGTTCTGGCTCCACACTCCCTTTGCTATTGGAAGCACTTGAACCCAACACCGTCGATAATGTTGCCGAATGAGCTTGTCAATGGAGGCAAATTACTGAGCAAGGGGAAGGTAGAAAGTACAAAAGTGCTTTTATTAAAACAGTCAACAAAAACAGTGTTCCATAAATAGTGCAGGTCTTCACAATTCATTAAATAAATAATCCATAAAACGAACGTGGGGTAAAACCAATAAATAAACACAACAATCCTTTAAAAACGAAGGTTAAAATCTTCTCCTGGAAGCAGTCTTTAAAACAAAAAAACAAATCCGGTGCTTTTCTGTATGCGTCTCACCTGCTTATCCCGTATGGGCCAAGCAGCAGGCAAGACGCTCTCTACAGCTGCCCTCCTCAAACACACGCAAGACTGGAGACCTCCCGATCCCTGGCTTCGGTTTGGCTCTCATCCCAGCCTCGAGACTTGGACTCCTTGGTCTCCAGGACGCTCACACCAAGGACTGCCACTCCAAGCCTCCCGACTTCCGCTGCCTTTCTGCGGCCTTCTGCGCTCGTCGCTTTCACCTTGGTCACTCCCGCTACCTGCTCGCTCAGCGGGAGCGACACCAACACAAACACGCTGGTGTCGGCCTCACACCCCGCTTCCATGCAGCTGTCCACGCGCCATTCGCCGCGACGTCCGCTCGCTCTCGCGGCTCGCTCTCTCTCACCGACCTGCTTCCTCTCCTGCTCCCGTAACCTCCGTCCTCTCCTTTCCTTTCTCTCTCCGATCGTTTCTTTCTCTATTCCCGAACATTTCTTTCTTTCTTCTTTCCTTAAAACCGACTCGCGCTTCTTTTTAAAATGACGAGGGCCACAGCAGCTGCAGCATTAGCCGCGGGACAATCATGAATGTGGGCAGTTCCTCACCTGTGCACTAGGTGAGAAACGCCCACACCCTACGGATCGCCCCGCGGCTCACTATGGCCCAACGTCCCCTCACTAAGCCGCGAGCACATTGATTATTTATTTAAAATCAATGGCCTTTTCTCCACGAGCTGTGGACCCATAACACCACAACTACTTCTCCATTGCGAGGCGGGTATTTTGCTATACTGTATATATATATATGACCTCCAAAGAGCGCTGAGACTTTTGATCAAGTGAACGTGTCTGCAAAAACTGGGGTCTCCTGCCTAGCAAAAGTCGAGCAGCCGGCGTGCGTGCATAGCTGTGCCGGCCTTTGAGACGCTGACTGCACTTTTAATTTTTTTCATCCTCCCCCTGAGCTTTAGCCCAGACAAGTGCAAACACGTGACCCCTTTTCTACATTGCAGCAAACTAATATTAAGGCGATTCGCATTTTCTTTTGCACGTATACGATTATGAGGTCGTCAGCTCGGATTATGAAGATACGCACACGAGTGAAGGACTGACAGTGCCATCACAGCCGATTAATGGCAGGGACGACTCACCAGTCTGCACAAGACCCACCGCGACTCTGCCCAAAAGACAAACACATCTCTCTATACTATATAAAAGAAAAAGGCAACTTTCCTTTCTTTACACCTTTTTTCCTTTTATCCCAAACCAAAGCATTTCTCTCTTAACACTGCAGAGGACACAAAACTAATTTTCTTTAATTGCTGGTAATGCCGGTAAGGCACATTACCAGAGGAAGAAATTTGAACGTTCACATAGAAAATGTCATTTCTATACCACAGCCGTCGTGTAGCGCCTTTCAAAAGGGATCTACTACCAAGAGATGATCCATATACATTTTAGCTGCTCTTAGTACTACTTACCTGTTGTGTTACACAGTCTTTAAAATGTAGTTTACCCGCAACCACTCCAGTAGTGCTCAATGTACCTGTACCTCTTAAAACGTTAATGTTTTACTGTTTAATAACTTATAGACTATATTTTATTATTTTTCCCTTGCACTCAGTGACCAAAGCTATACACACACATATAGACACATACATATATATATATATATACACATATACACATACCTGTGTGTATGTTTGTATGTATTTGTATATATATATATACGCACACACACATACATACATACACACACACACACATATATATAATTTGTGTGTGTGTATGTATGTATGTGTGTGTATATAGATATGAAGATATGTATGTGTATATATATATATATATATATATATATATATATATATACACTGCTCACAAAAAATAAAGGAACACTTTAAAGAAACACATTAGATACATCAGATCTCAATGTGAAGTTGGATATCTATACAAATAACGACAGGGCAATGTCTTAGGAACAAAAGGATGCCAAGTTTTTTAATGGAAATAAAGGTTTTCTGCCTACAGAGGAACTCGATTGTGTAGACACCCTAAAATCAGAATGAAATGAAGATGTGGCAGGCTAGTCCATTTTTTCAAAAACTTAATTTCTGCTACTCAAAATGCTTTTCAGTATCTTGTGTGGCCCCCACGAGCTTGTATGCATGCTTGACAACATCGGGGCATGCTCCTAATGAGACGACGGATGGTGTCTTGTGGCATTTCCTCCCAAATCTGTATGAGGGCATCTCTAAGCTGTTGTACAGTCTGAGGAGCAACCTGGCGGCGCCTAATGGACCGAAACATAATGTCCCACAGATGTTCTATTGGGTTTAAGTCAGGGATCGTGAAGGCCATTCAATTGTTTCAATTCCTTCATCCTCCAGGTACTGCCTGCATACTCTTGCCTCATGAGGCCGGGCATTGTCGTGCATTAGGAGGAAACCAGGACCTATTGCACCAGCGTAGGGTCTGACAATGGGTTAAAGGATTTCATCTCGATACCTTATGGCAGTCAGAGCACCATTTCCTATGCAGTAGATGTCTGTGCGTCCCTCCATGGATATGCCTCCCCAGACCATCACTGACCCACCACCAAACCTGTCATGTTGAACGATGTTGCAGGCAGCATATCGTTCTCCTTGTCTTCTCCAAACTCTTTCACGTCTATCACAGCTGCTCAGGGTGAACCTGCTCTCGTCTGTAAAAAGTACAGGGCACCAGTGGTGGACTTGCCAATTCTGGTGTTCTTGAGCAAATGCCAGTCTAGCTCCACGGTGCTGGGCAGTGAGCACAGGGCCCACTACAGGACGTCGTGCCCTCAGGCCATCTTCATGAAGTCTGTTCCTGATTGTTTGGGTAGAGATATTCACACCAGTGGCCCTCTGGAGGTCATTCTGTAGGGCACGAGCAGTGCTCAGCCTGTTCCGTCTTGCACAAAGGAGCAGGTATCGGTCCTGCTGATGGGTTGAGGACCTTCTACGGCCCTGTCCAGTTCTCCAAGAATAACAGCCAGTCTCCTGAAATCTCTTCCATGTTCTGGAGATTGTGCTGGGAGACACATTAAACCTTCTTGCTGCAGCACGTGTGGATGTGCTATCCTGGAGAAGTTGGACAACCTGTGCAACTTCTGTAGGGTTAAGGAATCGCCTCATACTGCCAGTAGAGATGATTACTCAAGCCAAAACTAGCACGAGTGGAAAACCAGCCAAAAAAGATCAAGAGGGAGAAACTTGAAATGACCTCCACATGTAAAACCAGTCCTGTTTTGAGGGTTTTCTAATTGTTGCCACTTAAGTGCACCTGTCGTTAAGTCCATGAACACCAATACAGCTGAAAGTAATTAACAATGACCTCAGCTGCTTAACCAACCAGAAAATTATCAGACAGGTTTAAATGATTTCATGCCAGGCCCAATAAAAAAAGTGTTCCTTTAATTTTTGTGAGCAGTATATATATATATGTAGACTCAAACCCAATATGACAGCAGCAATCCAAGCTGTGAGAAAACACTAAAAAGGAGGCGTGTCAGACGTCATGGTACATTTTCTGATGCAGCTAGACGAATACAACTTCGTGACGCTTCCGCCAAATACACAAAACAATTACTTTGACAATCATGTTATATTATTTTTAAAATGTTTCCTTTTCTTTTTCATAACTTCTTTAACACACACATCATCAAGCGCAGGTATTTTGCTATATATATATATCACAGCGACACTCATAACAGTGACGAAACAATTACATTGACAATCATGTTACGTTATTTTCAAAATGTTTCCTTTTGTTTCTCTTTCCTTCTTTAACACACTACTTCTCCGCTGCCAAGCTGGTATTTTGCTATATATATATATATATATATATATATATATATATATATATATATATATATGTGAACGCTGGTCCCAGCACAGACAGACGGACGACATGTTTTCACCCAACACACTTTATTTACACTATTTACAAAGGTTGTGCTCACGTGCACCCCCAGTGCCTCTTGCACTGATTCCCCCAAAGTCCAGGGCCCACAGTCTCTTTGCCTTTGTCCTGGCCGCCTCCGTCCTCTCTCCAGCTCAGTCCTTCTGCCTCCCGACTTCCACCACCGACTGGAGGGAGGCGGCCCCTTTTATGGGGAGCCGGATGGGCTCCAGCTGCTTCCCGGCACTTAACAGCGGCCACACCCTGTGTGGCGGAAGTGCCGCCGTGCACCCGAAGCCATCTGTGTCTCGCCGGTCGTCTTCCCCGGCACTTCCTGGTGTGGCAGAAGTGCCGGGCTCCCGAATAAACAGGCACTGGGCGCCGCCTGGCGGTGGCCACGGGTCCCTACAGGGCTGGGCTTCCAAGCCCTGTACCCAGGCCCCTGTCTAACCAGGACGGACGCCCCACTGCTCTGGAGGAGGCACACGCCTCCTCCGGTCCTCTAAGCGTCCCGCGGGCTCCATCCCGCCGAGGGCCACACGGGATGAACCGCATCGGGCGCCGCCTGGCGGTAACCACGGGCCCCTACAGGGTAGGGCTTCCATGCCCTCGACCCGTGGCTCCCAATAGAACCAGGACGGACGCCTCGCGGTCTGGAGGAGGCACAAGCCCTCCTCACGTCCTCCTGGGCGTCCCGGCGGGGGGCCACAATATATATATATAGATATAGATATATATATATAGATATGAGAACAACACTCATATCAATGACAAAACAATTACATTAACAATCATGTTACGTTATTTTTAAAATTTTTCCTTTTCTTTTTCATACCTTCTTTAACACACTACTTCTCCGGTGCGAAGCGCGTGTATTCTGCTAGTATTGAATAAAAGAGAATATAACATAATTCATGATGATTAAAAAATAATACAGAAGGTTTAAAATAATAAAACAATTGTCCAAATTAATCTCTTTTTCTTCGTTTGCAGAGATACATTTCCAGTGAAATAATCATTTTTTCTTCAACCCAGGTACTTTGCGCACCGTAGAGGGTCACCTCCCTGGGGAGCGGTTACTAGCACTTCACCCAAGGAGTTTCTTCTGGTTTGGTATTTCATTATCCACATTGTCATCAAGAAGAGAATAAAAATCTGTAACTGAAGATGTCCATGGTTCAAGAAATTGGATGCACACCTGTTTGACAGCAACTCTAGTAATAACTAATTAGAAAACTGGTAATAAGCAAAAAATACCATTCAAAGATATAACAATACCATTAAGAGAATAATTTCTGCTTCACTAATATGAACCCCCATGATTCCCAGGTTCAAATAAAGCTAATACTAAGTATATTGGTTTTACCTTTCCTTTCTAAGATGGATTTACACTAAACACATAATGTATGTCCCATTTCCTAAATATGGTGAAATAACTATTTAATGTACCTAGTTCTTTGTGTTCGTCTACAATCAGACCTATAAATAATATTGTAAATATTTATCTTAAATAACTCAAAGGTTCTCAGTTTTAGGTTGCCACCGCTGTGCACAATGATAATCAGAGATAAAGTCCTTATACACCTGACTATGCTCACAGTTTAACACACTCATTCATAAAATTGCCCAAATATACACTCAGCTGTGGTCTCAATCTTGAGCCACCTTTACCACATTAATGCAGCCATTTTGTGGACAGTAGGTGTCAATCCTCCCTTTGGAAGATGTCAGCACTACTTTCCAAAATGCAAATCACTGGGCTATCTCCAAGGTCACATTCATTTCAATTTCAATTTCAAGGGTTATACCCAAGCTTCTCATTACGGATTTCAAATCTTCAGAGGTTTAGACTTCATCTGGGCTTTTTAATTTACAGACCACACATTCACCACTGTATGTATAAGACACTCCATCTCCTATGGGCCAAATTATTACTTCATTTCACTAATTTCCATAACATATACAGTATATTCATGAAGCCATGATGTTAATCATTTGACCTGTGTCACCATCAACATGCTAGCCTAAACTGTTTTATCCTATTCTAAAAGTTATGGATGTTCTGACCTATAGTAGTTGTCCCTTATCCCCAAAATACTAGTTTTGTGTGTCATCCCATATGCTTACTATTATTTTTTTCAATTAAATAAATGTACCTAAATGTAAAGCTCTACATTATTTGTTATAATACTACAATCAATAAAATAAAATATCTAAACTAGACTGACTAGTAATAGTGGAATGCCCCTGCAATGACAATCACTTAACAATCTCTAATAGATCTATTATGTTATATTAGACTCGATTCTGATTAACTTTACAGATCACATAAATCATTGGTCCTCAAAGGTAACTTATGATTTCATACTAAATATCAGAAGGCATATCAAAACATTTATCTAAAAATATCTATTCTTAACCACTATGAATTCATAATAATCATGTAGTATTCCCATTATTGCAAACATTCATTAAATACATATTATTTAGGAGTCCCTATATTCTGCTTTGCTTACAAATAATTAGCTTTCCCTTCTATAGCTTTCATAACTTTATAGTTCAAATACTTTTAATTTAAAAGATGTTGCTATTTGTCAAACAAGTGGACAGTCAAAGTAGGCTCCGGCAAGAACATTGAGCCCTGCAGAGTAAAAGTGTGATAAATTTTCTTCTCTGATAAGGATTAAAGCAGGTGTTGGGGTCCAATATCCCAGGTAAAAAGGACCACGTCTAGAAGTTTTGGACTAAAGCAGGCAGATGTCATCTATGATTCGGAATCCATGATGATCTTTGGGGCTCAAACATCACCAGCATAGTTGAGCTCTTGGCAGCAGGGATCCACGATGCCTGGACTGGAATTGAAGTGCATTGTCCAGTAGTCAGCTGACCGCTGGCCTGATTCACGATTTGATTCCCTCTCTGGTAAGGCTGTGTTCTCCTTGGAGTCAGATGATTAGTTTATCTGCAGACCTTTATCACAGCCCAATCTCTGGTTCAACTTCAAATACTGTCATCTATGATGCACTAGGAAAAAAACAGCTTTCACCTGCAGATGTAAAGACTTAAAAACGCTCATTTAGATAGTCAGCATATTAATTCTTCATTGGTAGCTATTAATGGATCTAAAAAATAATATGTCATAAGATGTCAGATCTGTTTCGTTGGGAGTACCCCTATTAACAATATTGCTAGCAGTAAAACAAATGGTCATTTCAATCCAGTCTGTGCTTGTCTAAGTCGATTTGCCTTTAAACAGTCAGAGTAAAATTTAAAATTGATAAGCACAAAGTTCAAGCCTTCCTTTATAGCTGTTTCCAGTTTGGATGCGGTTGCAATTTCCACTCAATTAAAAACATGTTCCAAGTCATTATAAAAATAAAGTCAATCTTAATGTATTACAAAGGGAAATGTACTCAATAATAAATCATTACAAAAATTACTCCCAATAATATTGGCATAATATTCAAAGTATCTGCATTCGTTCCATAATAATTGAAAAATAGTTCCAAAATTTAAACTGGTTTCAAAATTTAAAATGTAAACAAAATCAAACATACTTATACCAATACTCATTATACCAATACTTCCCCCTGATTGACACTTGTGTCAATATTGCTGTTTTTATTTTACAAGTAGAAGAGATGTTGAGCAAGAGGGTATCTGAAACTGATCCCATTAATATAATCATTTAATAAAAGCCAAATTTTATAGTTCTCTTACAGGAAAGACAAATACGTCCAGGGATAGAGAACAAACAAAAGCAAAGAGAAGAAGTATTTATTAGTTAAAGAGCCATGCTCCATGGAGGTTTGTGTAAAAAATGCAAGAAGACTTTAGTCAATTATAATAAATTTGTCATACTGTTCATTGTACCCCTCCCTTATATGATCGTCAAGTATACCAGCAACCTCCAGAGAACATCTCATAGTTAGCATAGCAAGTAGAGTCAAGAAAGAAATCCACAATCTGGACAGGTAAATTCTTAATTACTTTTCCTTTTTGACATTAAATATAACAAAAATAATTAGGCTCCACATTTCCTCTCCCATGTATCTAATTATAAAGCATTGTTCAAATGTACAAAGTCCTAAAAACATTTTTCTTTTTACACAAGGTGTTCATATTTGAGTATATTTGGACCATATCTAAGATTAACAAGGTCAGTGAAGTAAAATATTTTATCCCTTTCCATTCAAAGTCCCTTAAATTATTTCAAAGGTTATTTAGCAGCAAAAATAATCTTGGACTCCATCTGTAACCCCTTATAACTTGTTATATAAAAGCTTAAGGTTTCTATACATGTATCCCAAGTAGTATTTCTTTCTTTCTTTTTATTACTAATTATTTAATTAAAATACCACATACATTTGGATCTTAATTTTTTAGAATCTTAAAATGTCTCATTCAATATTTCATTAATGCATCAAAAATATAAAAGTGAACCTTCCATTAGCTTTGTTGTGATACCAGTATTCCACTATATTTCACACAAACATGTCAATATTACACACAAAGGAAATGAGGAAAGAAATCAATATATCAGAATGCCCTATAATGCAAAATGTGCCTTTATTTATTTACTATATTGCCCTCTTTAAGATTGGCACATTCCCGCCCATTTTTAGACTGAAGAATCCACTTTGTCAGTAATTTTTCCCAGAATCTCGAACTAAGGAAGTACTTTAAATCTATTTCAGTTACATACACTGATTTTCTTTTCCCCATAACCTTCTGTCAAAGACAGTTGATCTTACAGATTCTTTCATTGTTATCTTTGTAACGTGTAACATTTGTTACACGTTTTTCAGAATGGTGACTCCAAAGAGCACAGTCTGTTTTTCTTCTTAGTTAACCCCCCTTTTTCCCTATTTTTTATAGCATATTTTAGCATGGACCACTATCCGAACTGGAAGCCACTGTTTTTCTTCAGCTTCATTTACTATTTTAAAGAATGTCTCCTTCAATTGAATTTTTATTCCTTTTAATTCAAATCATCTCTTTTATCAGAGTCTGGGCAGTACTCAAATGAAAGGGGTGCTCATATAATATCATGCCTAATCTGGAGATCTTTTTACACCACCTGTTCATATCTTTTTTGAATTTAGAATTAAGAGCTCTTTTAATTTGAACATTTATATTCACATTCTCACACACATTAATATCAATTATTTCATCCTTGCAAACAACACCACATATTTTTGCACATACTCTCAAACACACTGAAACTTATTTAACATGCACACATAGGGATCCCTTTAATACACTATATAACATACATAAAATCACCCAAACCATTGTATCACACTCAACCTTACCCCAGTTTTGTTACTTATTATTACTTATTATTTATTGTTACGCACTATATTTGGAAACAATGCAGCAAACGAATCAGACAAAAAAAATGAACTCTGAAGAAGAGGAAGTTCCATTTTCACTTAACATTACCAATCAGGACAAACGAATATAAAACAGCCTCTCATGACGTTAGCTGGTGTTAACCCTAGGAAACAGAAAAAATCCTACTCAGCTCGAAAAAGCGCTGGTTTCTAGATCAAGGACACTCTATTGGCAGAATGACTCAGCGACAACGAGGAATTGCTTCCGTGGCGATCCTATTCCTGCGTCAATTAAGGCAAATCCAACTATCGAGAAATCACGCGGTTCGATACCACAGCAAGACGGCACTCCCAGCAAAAAGACTAAACTGTCATTGAGAATATTAACTCAAAACAAATAACATGTAAGCTTCAACACAAATCACAAATAAACTCGAATCTTAGCATAAGTGCTAACCACTGCACCACCACACAGTCCACTGTAATATTCCCTATAGAGCACAATTTCACATACACACATCACAAGAAAAAGAAGAGGACAGAAGTAAATTGAAAGACATTGTTTCCCTTGAATGTTATAGTTATCAAAAGTGCGCTTTTCCTTAAGACTTGATCAGGGTCCGAAGGAAAGATGCCTTGCATATTTTATAAACATTTGTATTATTAAAAGTGGATGCATTTTTCATTTTATCAAATGTTACACATACTCAAATTTATTTCAACCTATATTTACTCAGAGCCCTGGAAATTTAGATACAAAATTCATTTTAACCCCTTTTTTTTTTAGTCACGAGCTCTGGAAATTTAGATGCACATTCAGCAAATCATAATTGAACTACATTACCCAGAAGTCTCATTTTTGTCATGTTTTTGCTTTCATACTCCCAAACACACATGCACACCCACAGCACAGAACAAACAGCAGGCACGCTCACACATTTTTAGCACAAACATATTTACACACACAGACATTAGTGAGCGCCAGGTACCTTTGAAGTTAAATACAGTGCACTTTTTTTTTTCTCGCGCATGCTATTCTTTTCAACGCTTGTTATTCTTTCCCCACAAATATATGTACAGATATATACATATTTACACACAAATCTATATACTCAAACATTTTTCTATCGCTTAATTTTTCTTTTTGGTGCTATCCTCCTACATTTTTCTGAAGGCTGCTCTACTTATCAGACTGTAAATACGGCTCGAATTGTTTTTAACAGGGAGCAACATAAAGCACAACTATTTGAATCAAGTTAACCTTTTCAAAACTTCACATTTTAATATCCAAATTCTTATTATAATACTTTTCTAATTTACCAAATGCTTGCACTTCTTCTAATTTTCTATACTTACGTCAATTATGCTTTCTTGATAATTTTATGAAATACTACTGCTACAAGGAAGGAAACCCATGCCAACTAAAAGTACTTAAATCATGGTATTAAATTTATTTTTAAGAAATTATGTTACGTTAATGCTTTTCTGGATATATTTTTGTAGTATACTCTTTCTCTGATCTTTGATTTATATTCATCTTAATTAACTACTTCGGCTTTCATGTATTTTTTTGCTATGACTACTGACAGTAACACCGTAATGTATCTCTATGAAAGAAATGCTTGGATTACAAAATCTCACTCACACTCGTTATGTGCTTGATTACTTTATCGTGTCTCCCGGTACCCACTATTTGGGTCCCAGAGCACATTCACATTCACACTTGTCTCCGATCCTGTGGCTTATCTTACTACCACTAAGAAATAACGGAGCTCATATACAGTCGTTCTTACAGTCATTCCTTATTTGGGGATGGGACAATTAAAATATATATGTGTCTAGCTACACTTCACCTAGTTGCTTTTACTATTTAATGGTGCAACCCTAATTACTGTTTTTCATTGCTATTTCTAATTTGGTCACAAAATCAGTTTCATCCACTGTACTCAAATGCTCTTCCTGTCCCGTTTTCTTTTCTCCCAGTTCTTCCCCCTCATTTGTCACTGTTATTTGTATTTTAAATTCTATTCTTCCTTCAATTACTGGGAGCTCATGTGATATACCTGACAGTGGTGCCGGTGGGATTTTATGCTCTACCTCTCTGTCAGTAAAGCACCAATTCATTCTATCTAGTGTTGTGTCTCTTCTTATTGCTTCCCCATAAACACTTGCATTATGTTTAGTTCCGCTTTTCTCTTGCCCTCTTTTTATTTTATCTTTTTTTTTTTTTTTTTACTGACATCTTTTGTTTTATCATTATCTATGTGATTTATCATTTCTTTGTACAGTTCCAGATTAAATTAACCTTTTCAGGGCCAGCGGTTTTGAAAACGTTTTGTCCTCATATGCCATTTTTGAGATGATTTTTCAATAAGTTCTTTGTGGAGGGGGTCGTTACGCCCCAATATATCCACGGGCAACTCTCTCGCACTCATTTTAACTCCCTGTAGCCGTGGGTTTCCTATTGCCAATCTTAATTTTGAATTCCTATTTAAATTAGGTTTGATTTTACACAGGACCTTTCTTGTTCCATAGATTTTGCTGCCTAACTTTTCCACAACTTACAACCACAGTAATAAATCTTGTACTATCCTTCTCCTGAGTCTCAACCTTCCAGTATTTGCACAGCACCCTTCCCGTAATTTGATCTACAGCTCCTATTTTTCTTCTTTCTCCTCAATAATCTGCAATATTTTTATTTCTCCTCCACTCTTATGTATAAATTTATCTATTTTTAGCACTGTTCTTTTATTCTCCTCCGAATACACGTTGTAAAGATGTTCAAACCTATTCTGTCTTTTTTCCTGCTCTGCTGCTGCTCCCACCAGGTGAAATTTATTTACAGCTAATTCACACGCAGGTGTTTTCTATATTCTCTTAATCTAGTAATATAGTTTATTTTACACATAAAAAGTTACACCCTAAAAATCCACATTCATACTCAAACACACTTTTTAGCACCTAGTGTACTAATCCCTAATGCCCTGTTCTTGCCCTAAAATAGTTTTTGTACCTCTGTACCATTCATTCTTCTCCAATCTGCACCTGTTCTAATTTCTAATTCCTTTATCTGTCCCTTGTACTAGCACACTCACTCCACCTGTTACCACACGGATCCCTTTCACCAGCTCTCTATACAAACTTGAAAGCGTTTATCCGAACAGGAATTTCTGCCTATACGTTGCCAATCCCCTTCTCTAATTCAGGGCAACAACGATAGGTCTCCAAGCGCACCTGAATTAACTCCTTTACTGTGACACAATTAGAAGGAACTGCTCTTAGCTTTTTCCAAAAATTGGCTCCCTCTCGAGACAAGCGGGAATTTTACGACATCTCGCCCGTCTTACTGGAGAACATACAGCCACAGCAAGAGATGCTAGCTCAGGAATTCCACACCTATCTATACATGGAAAGCTGTCGTTACGGTAACTTTAGTATACTCTCGGTTCGCCGCTACTAGGGCAACCCTAGTATTTGATAGGATTTCAACACAATCCGTTACAATGCAGGCCTCCGTCCCCCGGATCGGAGGGAGCTATATTCTGCATCATGCAGCCCCTGTCCACCGGATCAGGGTGTTCTCTATTAAAAACCAAAAATCTCAAATTCCCATTATTTTACTACAAAAAACTCAAAACTCAAATTCCCATTACTTTACTGCACAAAACTCAAATTTCCATTATTTTACTGCACAAAACTTAAATTCCCATTATTTTACTGCACAAAACTCAAATTTCCATTATTTTACTGCACTCTCATTCATACCATTCATACACACGCATTCATATAAGCTGTACAGTCTCCACACATTCCATTAAGTCTGTCTGCCCATCCTTTATTCCTACCTGTTCGTTTTAGAAAGGCCAAATGCTGCTTGTCTCCGTTGGAGGGGCGGATGCTTTCTGAAACTTTACACGAATTAGTTTAGCGAAAATATCGCTTACCTTATAGATGGCCACCAAATGTGCCCGTTTTATAGAGCATTGCCCCTGCCGCTGGATTCATGCAGCTGCCTTGTTATTCTATCACGTTGGGAAGTCACCAATCTGTCGTAGCAAAAAATTCATCATCAGAAGGCTTTTTACCTAAAAATAAAGGCTATTAGGACTCGAGATAGACAGACAGAGTTTTAAGGCTTTATTGCAATCAATCAACAACACGGACTCAACCCAATTCGGCCGAATGAGATTGAGTGCCGAACATTACAGCAATTGAAGTTTTTATAACAATTTCTTATCATTTTTACCTCATTCAATTAGCTCATTCTGCACCTGGTTTTACTTTCCATTATTCCTCTTGGTGTCTGTTCGGCTTATTTTGATTGGTCTAAGACTGGGTTGATGGCTTCCTCTTAGCATCTTTGGGCTTTTGTTATGTAATTTCCGATCTTTTCTGACCTCGTTCGAATGAGCTCTTTTGCCCATCTTCTCTGACTCCCTTCTACTTCTGTCCGGCTGAATCTTGAGTTTCCATGGGAACCCTTATCATCTCCTTACTTTTCCTATCACTGGCCCCCTCGTGGAATTTGTTATTTTTCTGCTGTTCCCATTTTCTCTAACTGGCCAAAGCCTCAATTCCATATATGGGTTTCCTCTCATCATTTGCTCTCTTAAACCTTTTAAACTTTTTATAATAGTGACCTGAAGCTTAAGCTTTAATTAAAAAGAAATATAGTATGTGCTTTCATTTAATCATTGCTTGGCATGCTTGATTTGTCTTAATTTCTACACCAAAGTTAATTGCTAATATATTCTTATAGTATTTTTGCTAATGCCTGAATTTACTAAGATTTTCTCTTCATGCATTATGTCAGCGTGACCCTGCTTACAGCAAAAGCCTTTTGTTGCTTTTCTGCTGATTCATCAGCCCAGTTGCTTTTTGATACAAGCCTTTCAGAGGCATCTTCTCTGTGTTATCGCTTCCTAGCCTTGAATCACAGGTGTTCTCAAACTCTTATCCTGTTCAAAACTAGTCTCGGTGTGTCAAATTTTCTGTTCTTTTCTTACTCTAGAAATTTTACTGTAAGCCTAAAAAATAATGCAATATAACTGATTTTTTAGTTAACTATTTGCTAGACCTATCTTATTTGCTTAACATTCTAATTTATGCTTAATCTTAATATTTTAGAAGCTTTCAATTACTTTTTATGGCTCTATGTGTTAATTTGCTATTATCTATGTTAATATAAACATTTTCCTTCTACACACCCTAAAGCTACAAGAAAAGTTCACCCTTGAACACCACTCTGTATGTTGTGAGCCCGTCTTGTTTTTAAGTTTTCTTTACTTGAATACACATTTTTTCTGTATTTTTTGTCTCTCTGTTGTGGTTTGAATTATGCAAAATTCTAATTTTGTTTTAGTACAGAAGATTATTCATGCAAAAGTTAAATAAATTCAGTTTTGGCATGATTCATGGACCATTCATGACTCAAAATGCAATATGCCTGGAGCAGCCCCTAAGCAAAATGCAATACTTTTGCTTTGATTTTAGTTATGATACGTGATCTATAGACATGAGTTAAATTGCAATATTGTTTAAAAAATTCCATCAGTTTTTGAATGTATTTAACATTATTAAAATAATTTAGTCTAATTTTTGAAGCAATATTTCTTTCTCCTGTTCATCACCATTTTGGTGCTTTTGTTGTAGTGTTACCAGGGTAATAAACCAGAGATGTGCAGCATGTGACATCAGCTGTACAATTAGATAAATGGTCACCACTGACTTCCTGCCACTATCTGAGATTGTGGTTAAATCCTTAAAAACTCTAATAGTATTTTCTAATTTTTGATGTCTCTGGTAAAAGACGTTTGACTTTGAGTTTTGGTTTTGTTTTGGGTTTGGTTAAGAATCAGTTGACATTCTGGTTATCGGACTTTGCATTTTACTTTTGACATTTTAAAAATCTGCCAGACAAAGTAAATGAACATCTCCATTAAGTATATATGCGAGTCCTGTGACAAATTTGTGTCTTGCCCAGGGCTGGTCCTTGTATATTTCTGATTCAGTCAGGAAAGGCTGCAGCGCACCACTAACCTGTAATTTAATAAAAAGTTACAAAAATAGATGGTCAGATGTCACAAGTGTTTATCTCACCCAGCAATAATCTTTTATTTTTATATTTATATTTTGTATTAATATCTCCCCAACCATAGCATGACACACTCACACACATTAGAGTACTTTAATGTCATCTATCAGTGTGAAAAGAAGAATAAAGGTAGGCCATCCTCTCTGAGTGGGAGGTGAGTTACTGCCTCAAGTGGAGTAGTTTAAGTACCTTGGGGTCTTGTTTACAAATAAGGAGAAAAGAGATGGTGAGATTGATAGATATTTTGGGGCTACGAGCATAGTTATAAGGTCACAATTCTGAACCATAGTGGTGAAGAAGGAGCTGAGCCAGATGGTGAAGCTCTTGATTTTACATTCAATCTATATCCCAACCCTGAACAATGGTCATGAGCTTTGGGTAATAACTGAAAAAATGAGAGGCCTTGTACAAGTGGCTGTTCCTAAGAGATAGGGTAAGAATCACAGACATCTGGGAGATGCTCAGAGTAGAGCTGCTGACCTTCCACTTCAAGAAGGGCCAACTGATACAAATGCCTCCCCAACAAATCCCTGTGGAGGTCTAATGGGCATGACCAGCTGGGAGGAGACCCTTGGGAAGACCCAGGGTTTTCTGGGAGGTTTATATCTCCCAGATGGCCTGGGAATGCCTTAGGATTCCAGAGTATGAGCTGGCAAGTGTAATTGGGGAAAGGGGCATGTGGGCTTCATTGCCAAGACTGTTACCCCTGAGACCCGGTCTCGGGTAAGCAGTGGAAAATGAATGAATTAATGAATTAATATCATAGAGAAAAGCTTTAATAAAGCTGTAGGATAAAATCAGAGTCTTTAGAAGAGTTGGAACATGAGTACAATTAGAATATGAATGAATTAAACCAGGGTCCACACATTCTGAGAAGGAAATGCTATCTGCTTAACCACTCTGCTCTGTAATACTCATTCATTCATTCATTTTTGAAACTCATTCAGTCTTTGGTAGGTGGGTCAGAATCCTAAGGCTGTTCTGACACTGTTAGCAGAAAAAGAGGAACCAATCCTGTCTGTTGAAAAGCCTTACTTGCAGCCTATGCATCAGCCTAATGTGATAACTTCATATGGTCACTGCCCTGACATTGTACTGAACCCAGGAGTCTGGAGTGATGCAGCGGTTCTAATAACCACTGTGTCACCCTACCTTTCAGCATATACTGAAATATAAGCAGTATAGTCTATTCAGATAAAATCAACTTTATCTATCCTTTTAGGATGAATACTTAACAAATGAACCTGCTTTTCTAGGTCTTGTTTGTTTACTAAGATAGATAGATAGATAGATAGATAGATAGATAGATAGATAGATAGATAGATAGATAGATAGATAGATAGATAGATAGATAGATAGATAGATAGATACTTTATTAATTCCAAGGGGAAATTCACAAAAACAATAGTCCTATATCCCTGGGTTTTACAATCCACATACTGGGAGAAGGCAGGTAATGTTTTGTCCAGCGTCACATGGTTAAAGTCTCCAGAGATTAGCACGTGCCTCAGGGTGTTGCATTTGTAACTTAGCAACTGTGGAATGGATGATGTCACTTGCTATCTCCGCGTTCGCTTGAGGGGGTATGTAAACAATAACAACAATCGCGTGTCCAAACTCTCTGGGCAAGTAATAGGGACGCAGACTTACGGCCAACAGTTCGATGTCCCTGCAGCAAGGGGAGATTTTGACGTTTACATGTCCTGAGTTGCACCATCTTGTATTGACATAGAGAGCGAGTCCCCCTCCTTTCTTCTTTCCACAGGTACTTGCGTCTCTGTCCGCTCTAACTGTGCTAAATCTGGGTAGCTCCACGTTAGCATCTGGGATGGTAGTTGTTAGCCACGTTTTACTAAAACACAGCAAGCTGCATTCTCTGTAGGTTCTGACATTTTTCACCAGCACAGCCAGTTCGTCGATCTTATTTGGTAGTGAATTCACATTTCCCAGGATCACAGAAGGCACCTACAGTTTATAACGCCATTTTCTCTCAAATTGCCTGGCTCTTATCTTATCTTTTATCTTTGCGCCGGCTCGGCTGCCCCGATATCGCCTTCTTACCTCGTCAGGTAAATAAGGAACCACACCAGCATGAGCATTTCTATTCAGTGCTTTAAGTTGACTACTTGAATAGGCGAGTCTCGGAGTGTAAGAATCCATGTCAAGTAGTAAAAATAGTAAAAAAAAAAGTAAAATAAATAAATAAAATAGTAAAAAGTGTTCAGGGAGCGATTCCACATAAAAAAAGTGGTAGAAGTGATCAGTGAAATAGAGAAAAAAAAGTAAAAAGATAAAGTCATACACGGAGCTGCTGGAAAGGCTGCCACTCGGATGCAATGTCTTATGGAGTTCTTACAGGTAAGCTATTTAAACCATTACACAATTTGAAATACAGAATGTAATATTTATGTTGTTACTTAAATGTTTAAAATTGAACACTTGAAAAAGCAGATGCAGGCAAAACATATATCATCTTCTCAGATTACCAGAGTAGAACACAACAATCTGTTCCTTGTAGTAGTTTGCTCATATTAAAACAATCTAGGGTGTAAAACAAATATTTTTATTCCTTGGTTTTCTGTTGCAATGAATGTAAATGGATCAAATAAGTCAGTTCAACTTAATGGAAACTCAGTACTGAATTTACAGGCAGTACATAATATTATGTGATCACCACAATGAACCATACTTTTCCAGGTAAAAGATAAACACAGTGCTGTTGTCTACTTGACTGCTGCTCACTTGTAAGGGACACTCAAATTCACAGGCCTTACAATGTTTTTTTTAATAGGAACTTTGCCAAGGCAACCAAAGGACATATTGAGGTTGATAGTTATAAATCTGTCATTTCTCAATGTGTCAGGAAACAACTGCCATAGTGCAAGAAACAACATCCTCTTGGACATCCCTTACATAACAAAACATGATTCATTTATTTTAATCAATAGGTTTTCCAAAGTATATTTAAAGTTCACACCATGTTCTTTGGTATACTTTTATTACACATGGCATCTATTTGTTAGTGTTTAAATTTGTAATTAACTTTGTGAAAGAACAGGTAATATTCAGTCTGTACACATTTAAATGTAAATCAGATATAAATAATATTTTGTAAGAAGAAACACTTAATTTTTGTTCAGCATTTTAAAGTATATTCTTTTTTGTTTATCCGTCTAGCAAAGGTTAATTTAACAATGGATTTTAGGTTTACCTTACTCTGCCACTGTGGTTGGAAGTGGGATGGTTATGATCTGATTTATATATACTGTATTCTTAATTCTTTTTTACCACCAATTAAGTTACACAATTCTTCTTACATTGTCTTAAATGGAAATTAAAAAAAATATATTTAAGTGTTGACAAAAATAACTGGCAGCCTCCTCAAGCATCCAATTAAAAATCTATCCAAAAACTTAAAATATGTTGCAAAATCTTGAACATTTTAATAAGCCGAATAACATATTTTAGCCAACACCCTAGACAACAGACTGAAAGAAAAACAGAGTATTAAATCCTGTACATCATTAATCCCATTCTCCATTCCTCTCTTTCCAGCCATTTACTTAATGTTAATGTACATGTTCCTTATAATAAAATAATTTTAAGGCATAATTCTCTGTTATGTTTTAGGGGTTTTGGAAGTAACAAGCTCACTTCAATATTGTTTTTGTATTTAGTTGACCAAATTTGATTTGTTCTTCCTAGAATAACAGACTGGGGTGCCGTAAAGTGAAAAAATTAGCTCTGTTCCATGGGCCTGTGACTGACAGGGACCCTCAAAAACATTGGAACATAATTTTACCCAGTTATTGAAAGTGTGTTTAAAATAATAATTTACTTAAAATTTAGAAACAAATATTTTTTTCCCCAAAAATGGCACTCCACGCTGTCTATACATTGTGTTTCCCCTTGCTGCTTTAGCCTGAATGGATCAACCTGGTCCTCACAAACTTGAATCACAGAGAAGTAATACTCACACTTGCTAGCCAATGGTTTAGATGAGTTTTGTTTTGCTTAATTTGAAATGACAAAGCCAAATTCCAGGTTCCAGAAAAAATGTCAAGAAAAGCTTGAACGATAAAGAGGGAGTGGCAGTTGGTTACCCGATTTGTCTCAAAGAATGATCAGTTTATTAATGTTAATCCAATCTCAATACATGGTTCAAACACATCAGTTTACAGGATTGCTCAGTCTAACCCAGCAAACAAAAGATACAAAAAAAAATCTAATTTGGAGCTAGTCTGAATAATCCATGCAGCCATAAGCTTATTAATAAGTGAGCCACAAGAAATTTGCTCTATTGCAGTAAATAGAAAACAACACATTTCTGTGGTTAAACATTTTAAGGCCAGTCAGAAATGTAATGTTTGTTAACTTAGTACTTTCCTATTAAACACTTAATATTTTAACATTTTACACAACTTAAGTTGATTTGAAAACATGTGCTAAGTAAAATTTATGATGAGGACTAGCCATGTACAGATTATTACAATGCAGAATGTAGTATATTTAGTTACTTCATTTGTGGGAAACAAACACAGACATCTTAACCAATTGAGTCACAGGACCTCACTTTATATGAAAGAGATCTACTTACCTTTAGGAGCAAAAAGCCACTTAGCTGGGGAAAAATTATATAGGGATGGTATTTACTTCTTTAAGCAATCCTGAGGGATTTTGTCTGGACTTTATATGTGCATTAAAGGCAGTAATGCGGATATGTATAAATTTCTATTCGATCACGACATGAGCATGCACAGATCTTTTCAAGTATCCTTTACAGTTAGCACTAGAATCCCTGAAGTCTATGAAAAAGTTGTAATGCCGGGGCCACCTTAAATTACCTTGCACCTCTTCATCAGTGTTTGTTTTACAAATGGGTGTGAGGTGCCTTGAATTGTATAGGGTAAATAATATATTGTTATTTGGAATGCATACATTTCATGTGTGTTCCATATCTACAATGATCTGGGTAAATTTAGGATGACAGAAAATGTGAGGGAAGAAATGTTGAACACATAAATAAAACAGAATTTTTTTTCAGGTTCTACTAATAATTGGCAAAATGCTGACGTAAAGTGTATAATATGTAAATGTGTAATGTGTAAAGACTGAAGTCCAAATATCACATAAAAACTTTCAAAAAAGGTATAACAAAACAAGTGCATTTTTATTAATAAATTATTCAATTTACATACATTTAATTTGAGTCAGTAAGCACATTGGTGCAGAAATACTATCGTTATGCATAGACACTGTTTTCCGCTGGCGGAGTTTGTTATTATTAAGTACCAACCCTTCTACTTACCGAGGGAGTATGCATCGATTCTGATTGTCGCTGTATACATCCCTCCAACCACTAACACCAGCAATAGGAGCGAGGCGCTTAATGAACTCTACCAGGCCATTAGTGAACAACAAACAGCGTACCTGGATGGATTCCTTATCACAGCAGGAGACTTCAACCACGCAAATTTAAAAGTTTTATTGCCCAAATTACAGCAACATATGGACTTTCCTACAAGAGGAGACAACTCACTGGATTTGGTGTACACAACCTGCAAGGGAGCCTACAAGGCCTCCCCCCTCCCCCACTTAGGTCTCTCTGATCACATCACCATCATGTTGAGACCTGCATACAGACCCAGAGTGAGAACCATCAGACCAACACAAAAGCAGATACGTGTGTGGCCAGAGGTTTGCCTCCAGTGCTCTGAGGGACTGTTTCAGCACTACAGACTGGGACATTTTCAAACAAGCTGCCACATACAATGACCACACAGACATTGAGGAATACACTGAGGTGGTTACAGCTTACATTGCAAAATGTACAGATGATGTCTTCCATTACAAAAATATCACTGTTCGTGCTAACCAGAAGCCATGTCTGACAGGAGAGGTCCACAGGCTTCTGAGCGTCCGTGATGCAGTCTTTAGGGTCAGTGACACTGCAGGACTAGCAACAGATAGAGTCAACCTTTCCCGTGGCATTAGGGAAGCAAAAAAGCAGTACAGCAAGAAAATATCTGAACACTTTAGCAACACCAGAGATACACAGCCGCTCTGGCGTGACATCTAAACCCTCACTAACTACAAACCTCCACCACAGACTTGTGAAAGTGATATCACACTGCTCAACTGCCTAAATGACATTTTTGGCCGGTTTGAGACACAAAAGAGCACACTGGCACAGAAAGCCATTCCCCCCCCCAGGCGAACAAGCCATACGTCTGGCCCCAGCCAGTGTGAAGAGAACCCTTTCTAGGATCAACCCACAGAAGTCAGCTGGATCAGACAACATACCTGGTCATACTTTGAAGGATTGTGCTGAGGAGCTCAAGGATGTCCTTGCTGACATCTTTAACATCTCCCTGGACCAAGCTGTTGTTTCTACATGTTTTAAAGTCACAACCATAATTCCTGTCCCTAAGAAGCCCTTCCCATCTAGCTATAATGACTGTCGGCCCGTAGCACTGACTTCCATCATCATGTTTTGAGCAGCTAGTTATGCAGAGCATTAAGTCCATTCTTCCCCCCTCCCATGACCCATTTCAGTTTGCATACAGGTCAAACAGGTCCATAGAGGATGCTATTTCTGTTGCTTTCCATCCAATCCTCACCCAACTGGACTCAAAGAACTCCAATGTGCGTATGTTGTTCTTAGATTTTAGTTCAGCATTCAACACAATCATTCCCCAGCAGCTAATACAAAAACTCAGCCACTTGGGACTCAAGACCTCTCTCTGCTACTGGGTGTTGGACTTTCTTACAGGGAGGCCACAAAATGTGTGAGTCGGCAATAACACCTCCAAGACCATCACGTTGAGCACAGGGGCCCCACAAGAGTGTGTGCTCAGCCCGTTGCTCTTTACTCTGCAGACCCACAACTGTGTACCAATCTACAGTTCCAATCACATTGTCAAGTTTGCGAACGATACAACCGTGGTTGGCCTCATCACCAATAATGACAAAGCCAACTATAGAAACGAGGTGAGCCAGTTGGTCCAGTGGTGTAAAGACAACAATCTCTTTCTGAACGTGGGTAAGACCAAAAAGATTGTGGTCGATTTCAGGAGAGGTCATCCACAGCACCCCCCACTGACCATCGATGGTGTAGCTGTGGAAAGGATGAGTAGCACCAAGTTCCTGGGGATGTACATCTCAGAGGACCTCTCCTGCTCAAATAACACCACATCACTGGCCAAGAAAGCTCAAACCCACCTCTACTTCCTACATAAACTGAAGAGAGCACAAGTTCCTCCCCCCATCGTGTGCTCTTTCTACCGGGGCGCAATTGAGAGCATCCTCACTAGCTGCATTCCTGTATGGTATGGAGGCTGCACTGCCTCCTGTAGGAAGTCCCTGCAATGCATAGTGGATGCGGCCAGTAAGATCATTGGTGCCCCACTGCCCTCCCTCAAGGACATTTTCCACACCCACCTCACCCATAGAGCCATTAGCATTGCTGGGGACTCTTCCCACCCCTTTCATTCCCTCTTCAGCCTCCTCCCCTCAGGGAAAAGGTACTGGTGCCTCCGGGCTTGCTCGACAAGACTGACAAACAGCTTCATCAACCAAGCTGTCAGGATGTTGAACACTGTCCACTATCTTCCCCCCTTGCCCCCTACCCCTGGACCGTAACAAGAGTCATTATCTACCAAGTATCCTACTTCAGCTGGTATTATATAAAGACTTAATATTACATCTGCTGCTAACTGTCTGTCTTTTTGTACATCTCATAAGCTACTCTATAATGCACCTTCTCACTTTTTACTGTAAGTGGCTTCTGCACTACTGATTATTGCACATTGTAGTTAGGTTTACTTTACAAGTTCTAATTTTATTTATCTTATATGTTATATTTATATACTTTTTATATCTTTTATTTTATTGTATATAATACAATACACCACCTACTCAAAGCATCATGATGCACCAACATTGATGGACTGAAAGCCAGAAGTCTATGTGACCATCATCATCAGGTCCTTCCATGAAAACCCTAAATGCAAAGAGGACTGTTTGATTTATGTTAGGTAGAATGCCCAGAGGGGACTGGGCGGTCTCATGGTCTGGAACCCCTACAGATTTTATTTTTTTCTCCAGCTCTTGGAGTTTTTTTCTGTCCACCCTGGCCATCGGACCTTACTTATTCTATGTTAATTAATGTTGACTTATGTTTATTTTTATTGTGTCTTCTATTTTTCTATTCTTCATTTTGTAAAGCACTTTGAGCTACATTTTTTGTATGAATATGTGCTATATAAAATAAATGTTGATTGATTGATTGATTGATTGTACTACGAAGATGAGAAAGAAACAGTATTTTGATTCTTCTGTATGTTCTGTACATATAGTAAATTGACAAGGCTATTTGATTTGAGTTTTTCAAGAAACGATGAGTAAAGTAAGCAGGTTACAATTTATCAAAAGTAGTTAGCAATTTGTAACTTATTACTTTTTTTAAGTAACTACTCCTGACTGTGACAGACTGGCACATGGAGGTGTTATTCAGTCACTTATTGTAGTTAATTTCTCTTCCTGTGTCTCTGGTGGGCCACTATGCATTACTGTGTGTTATACTACATTTTTCTTTAATATTAATGTCACTGTCTCTATGCTCACTGGTATGGATTTATTCACATGTGCATGCTAAATTTGGCACACGGGGCTCAGCAGTTAGAATTGCTAGCCAAGCATTGGATAGCCAAAGACAACTGGAGGAGTGTATAGTCAGCTTAAACACAGAAGAGTATTTCTGTCCTCTGTCAGTACAAAGTCTTATTTCCTTTTTGGGAGAATGAGAACTGAAATGTAAGCACTATGATATTTCTGTATTTTGTGGAGGAGGAGTTCAGCCCTGCCCTTGTTTGGAGACAGAAAGGACCAGCAAGTTGAAGAACAGTATAAAATGCTTGGACAACAGCCAGACCCTTTGGGGCACGAGTTGGCAAAGTTCCGAAAAACCTCCCAGCGTGGGGACGAAAAATGGCTGACGGTGTTGATCCAGATTCCCACCTGGATAAAGTCTGTCATATGCCTCCCGTCTGTAACCACGTTAATCGTCAGTAAATTTAAGCTAAAGTATATTTTTTCTCATGTGATTCTTGTACTGCCGTAATCACGATGGGAGGGATATCGCCTTTTCTGTTATATTACTATATTGTTTGGTTACTTAATATGCCGCAATTTCAAAAGAACACATTTCCAAGAGAGCTAATGCCTCTTCAGGAAACATAATTGGCGTAGTCGGCAGGATTGTGGCTACATTAATAACTATATATTATTTATAATATTTTATATATCTATACTAATAAAAGGCAAAGCCCTGACTGACTGACTCACTCACTCACTCACTCACTCATCACTAATTCTCCAACTTCCCGTGTAGGTGGAAGGCTGAAATTTGCCAGGCTCATTCCTTACAGCTTACTTACAAAAGTTGGGCAGGTTTCATTTCAAAATTCTACACGTAATGGTCATAACTGGAACCTATTTTTCTCCATACACTGTAATGGAGTTTAGCTCAATGGCCGAGGGGGGCGGAGTTTCATGTGACATCATCACGCCTCCCATGTAATCACGTGAACTGACTGTGAGCGCGGTACGTAGAAAACAAGGAAGAGGTCCAAAAAGCGCTGAAGAAAATATGCATTATACAATTGAGAAGGCAGTGAAACAATAAGAAGCGAGCGAGTGACACATACAAGCATATTCATAAGTGCACCGTAAGTTTAAATTAAGTTTATAGACACGCTCCTACTGCCGTTTGTCATGCACAGTGACGCATACAAGCATATTGATGACTGCAGCTATTTCGAAAACAAAGCACGGTGTAAACCTAAAGTTTAAATTAAGTTCATAGACAGGCTGCCGCAGGCGTTTGTCATGCCCACGACTAATGCGGGATATAAGTTTAATGAAAGGACACAGGGTATAAACAAGAGTTTTGATCACTTTGTAACTAAGTTAAAATTGCTGGTGAAGGGCTGCACTTATGCAAATTCCGAGAGACTGTGTTTGTGGGGGGATTGACAGTTGAGGCGGGTGGGGAAGTGACGTCATCATCTCCCCTCACATTCACCTCATTTCGGTCTGAGCTGAGCTCCACAGCTAACGTGGTCTTGCGGAAGCAACTTTGTGACGCTGCCACCAAATGCTCACAGAAAAATCCACAAGTTAATACACACGCTGTCTCTAGAGTTTCTCCACACTCTGAATCCTCCAGGCACTACTTATAAAAGGTTACATTGACAATCATGTTATGTTATTTTTAAAATGTTTCCTTTTCTTAGCACAAGCACAGCTGAGAAGCTTTGATAAATGTGCTCCATAACGCGTTAAAAATAATGCATTTAATCACACTTTGCAATACAAGCAAAGGGGAACTTCTCTCAATGCATGATTTCCTGGTACACCGATTACTGATGCACACATCAGAGCTACAAAAATGTAAGAGTCAGAAGAAAGCACGTTGCTAGGACTGATTGGAGGAAAATTTCATTTCAAAAGACTGCCCGACGGAAGCCTTGATAAAAGCATGGTTTTGTGCAAACTGTGCAAAAAGGAGTTTGCATAACACCGAACCACTTCAACCTTATGATACCATCTAAATGCAAAACATGTTACAGCGAACACAGAAACTGTGTATGCTGTTAGCACTAGCAGTACGAGTTTGAGTACCAACAAAAGGTGTCAGCAGCCCAAAACTGATGAAATGACTGGCTTTAGGACCAAAATTAGTAAGTCAACATCGGTCAAACTTACAAATTCTCTTGCAAAATGGATTGCTTTGGACTGTAGACCACTAACAGTGGTGGAAGATAGGGGGTTGGAAAATGTGCTACAGTTAGCGTCAGGTGATCCAACTTTTCAACTGCCGTGCCGAGAGACTATTTCAAGTAAAATTCAACAGCTTTATGACACTGAAAAGCAAGCAAAATTAGATGCATTACAGAAAGCGGACTTTGTGGCTCTTATTGGGGATCATTGGACTTTCGTGACCGAAAGTAATTTTAATTACATCTAATTACAAAATGTTCAATGATCACACTGTTTTAGCCTAATGTACAAAATAATTTTGGCTAATGTTACTCAGAGTTTAAAGGTGAAGATGGTCAAATTAACTTTTATGTTTCTGCCTTATTTTTTTAAGATGAAAAACTGCACTTTATATTGAAATTTTTCTTATTATTATTTAAAGACAATATCATTCTGAACATGTACTTAAAGTACTTAGAATACCACTTTATTTTTAAGTCCCAATTTTAGCCACGGATGATGATTCTGATTTGAATTGAAATGCAGTTTAAATGCTTTTTTTCACAGATTAAAAGAGCTTAAGTTTACAATATTCATGTCCATGTCTATTATTTAATTCTGTCGCCCACTAAAACCCTTTTAAAAAAAAAAACATTTGCGCTTTGGAGCAAATTTACGTGTGCGATTACATGCGATGAATCAAGATTAATTAATAACAAAGCCTCTAATTAATTAGATTAATTTTTTTAATCGAGTCCCACCCTAATATATATATATATATATATATATATATATATATATATATATATATATATATATATATATGTGGATCTATACTAATAAAAGGCAAAGCCCTCACTGACTGACTGACTGACTGACTCACTCACTCACTCACTCACTCACTCACTCACCAACTAATTCTCCAACTTCCCGTGTAGGTAGAAGACTGAAATTTGGCAGGCTTATTCCTTACAGCTTACTTACAAAAGTTAAGCAGGTTTCATTTCGAAATTCTACATGTAACGGTCATAACAGTCGATAACGGTCGACAACATCCGCCATGTTGAACTTTCTTATTTATGGCCCCATTTTCACGAAATTTGGTAGACGGCTTCCCTCGCTAACGAAACTGATGTGCGTACTTATTTTGGTGGTATGACGCCACTGTCGGCCGCCATATTGAACTTTCCAACGTCACTAATTCTCCAACTTCCCGTGTAGGTAGAAGGCTGAAATTTGGCAGGCTCATTCCTTACAGCTTACTTACAAAAGTTAAGCAGGTTTCATTTCGAAATCCTACGCGTAACAGTCATAACAATCAACAACGTCCGCCATGTTGAACTTTCTTATTTATGGCCCCATCTTCACGAAATTTGGTAGACGGCTTCCCTGCGCTAACCGAAACCAATGTACATACTTATTTCAGTGGTATGATGCCACTGTCAGCCGCCATATTGAACTTTCCAATGTCGCTAATTCTCCAACTTCCCATGTAGGTAGAAGGCTGAAATTTGGCAGGCTCATTCCTTATAGCTTACTTACAAAAGTTAAGTAGGTTTCATTTCGAAATTCTATGCGTAACGATCATAACGATCATAACGGTCGACAACGTCCGTCACGTTGAACTTTTTTATTTACGGCCCCATCTTCACGAAATTTGGTAGGCGGCTTCCTTGCGCTATCCGAAACCAATATACATACTTATTTTGTTGGTATGATGTCACTGTCGGCTGCCATATTGAACTTTTCAACGGTCTTTGTTACTTATGGGCCCATCTTCAAGAAATTTGGTACGCGGGTTCCCAACACTAACTGAATCCTACTTACGTACATATATACGTGCATTGCCTGCAGCTCGGTCACCGTATGAGGCGGCGTTGAGTCCCCCATCCCAACGCCTCCCACGTTGTTGGCTGCCTGCCTATATAAGGCCATCCGTCACTCTGGTCTCTACATTCCCTTCCTTGCTTCGCCACAGGATTCACGTCTCCCTGCTGATAACTACAGCATTTTTATTTAATCCATGGCTTCTCCGCTGTTTTATTGTTCGTTGATAACGATTATAGTTATTTTAGACATACTTTACATTGTTCAGGTACCCATTTCCTTTATCATTCCAACCGTACCCCCATTAACATGTCTATCGAGCTGATCACCATCGATCAAAGAACTGTCACTTACCGAGTGGTTTCCATGCCTGGAGATGGCACCTACCTTTTCAATTCTCTTTGTTACATATTGCACGGCCATATCAGGCTCACTCTTGATATCCAGAGGAACATTGTGTCTTATGTAATTGAATGACTGGGACAAGTTCAAGGTGTGGACTGATGACGGTACAAGAGATAATTATACTACACAGGAGCACTATAAGAGTGAAATGCTTAAGCCCTTCACCTATGGTTCTGCATGTGAGTTGATGGCTTCCGCTGAATTGTTCGATTGTCGCTTTCAAGTGTACCGAAATGGCCAAATATTTTACACCTTTCAAAAACCGCCAGTGCCTCTTAAACATCTTAGGTTCACAGTTGACAATTTGAGTAATGGACACTTTGATGTTTATGGATGTTTAAACTCTCAAAAGCTGGATGTGAAGTTATCGATGAAACCAGTTGTATGCTTACAACGCTTGACAGTTGCCGAATGTCACTTCAACACAAGTCCTGCAAATACTGTCGTAATTGAAGCAAACCATGAAACTCAAACCGATTATGACAGCAGCAATCCAAGCTGTGAGATTTGAAACAAGATTACTGTTCACATGGCCAACTGTACGTTGCATGCTCAAGAGTAAGCTCAGCGCACAGCTTGGTCATATTACAATCGGAGGGCCGTACTCACAATGTGGTATACAAAGAGATCCTTAAATTATTATTGGCATATATTCCCTCAGTTTTAAAAGGTTTAATTTTCTTCTTAATAAAAATTTTAAGGAAGTACTTCGCTGCTGCAAAGCGCGGGTATTTTGCTAGTATGTATATCTGTGTGTACAGAATGTATATGCATATATATGTATATATATGTGTGTGTGTGTGTGTATATATATATATATATATATATATATATATACACACACACACATATATATACATATGTATGCATATTTATGTATATATATGTGGATGAATCTATACTAATAAAAGGCAAAGCCCTCACTCACTCACTCACTGACTCACTCACTGACTCACTGACTCATCACTAATTCTCCAACTTCCCGTGTAGGTAGAAGGCTGAAATTTGGCAGGCTTATTCCTTACAGCTTACTTACAAAAGTTGGGCAGGTTTCATTTCGAAATTCTACGCATAAGGGTCATAACTGGAAGCTATTTTTCCCCATATAATGTAATGGAGTCTTGAGTTGGAGATGGCCGTGGGGGGCGGAGTTTCGTGTGACATCATCACGCCTCCTACGTAAGTACGTAGAGAACAAGGAAGAACTCCAAACAGCGATGAGCACAAAGCGCCATTTCACAATTGAGAAGGCAGAAAAACATTATGAAGCAAATGATGCATACAAGCATATTCATAAGTACAGCTACTGCGGAAACAAAGCACGGCGTGAACCGTAAGTTTATATTAAATTAAGTTCATAGACAGGCTGCCACTAGCGTTTGTAATTTAGTGCCTGCCCATATAAGGCCGTCCATCAGCGGCAATCCAATACAAACACTGCCGGTAAATGTTCACGGGTGAAGGACTGTGCTTATGCAGAGGAAGATGAGATGGTCAGGGTGGTGTTTGGCACAAACTCATTGAAACTGCGAGAGAAACTTTTAAGTGCGGGTCTTAGCTGACATTACGAGATGGCACCAGTACAGCTGGGAACCTTCGATGCAAGAACACCAAGCGGCTCCGTGAACTGGCGCAATGCGCAGACAAAAGCAACAGTTCCAAAGAGTGCTGAACAAAACCGAATTACACAATTGAGAAGGCAGCAAAAAATATGAAGCGTCTTATACATACAATCATATTCATAAGTGCAGCTACTGCGAAACAAAGCACACGGTGGAAAAAGTGAATGTCCTGCTAAAGGAAGACAGTGTAAAAAAACCGTGCATGCAGTTTGTCACATCTCAGATAAAGAGGAAGACGAGCTGTTTATTGATGCAGTAAGGAACTAATCGATGAATGAAACCTCTTATCTTTACAGCGATTGACAAACACGGAATGTAACTTGAACACATCCTACAAATACGAGCCTGATTGAAAGAAATAATGATAATCAAATCCTTGATGACAGCAACATTCAATAACACTCACAAAACAATTACTGTATATTGACAATCATGTTACGTTATTTTTAAAATGTTCCCTTTTCTTTTCATAACTTCTACTTCTCCACTGCGTACGGGTATATATATATAAATGTATATATATACCCGATCTACAATACATACTTTAGCATAGACAAGCCACACGCTGTGGCTAATTGTAGAGTCTTAAGCCTCTAAGCCGACATTGAGGTTGATTCCGAGAGGGTGTACTGACTATGTACGCGCTACCTGATTCATTTTACCTTCGCATCTCCTTGGTTTGGGGCGTATGAAAAAATATTAGGTTAGCAGAATCATGTTACGTTATTTTTAAAATTTTCCCTTTCTTAGCACAAGCACAGCTGAGAAGCTTCGATGCATGTACTCCATAACGCGTTAAAAATAACGCATTTAATCACACTTTCAATTCCAAGCAAGCGGGAACTTTTGTCAATGCATGATTTCCTGGTACATCCATTACACTGATGCACACATCACAGCTACAAAATGTTAGAGTCGGAATAAAGCGTTCCTACGACTGATCATTTCGACTACCCGAGCGAAGCCTTGATAAAAGCATGGTTTTGTGCACACTGAAAAGCAAGCAAAATTAGATGCATTACAGAAAGCGGACTTTGTGGCTCTTACTGGGGATCATTGGACTTCCGTGACCGTTAGTAATTCTAAATACATCTAATTACAAAATGTTCAATGATCACACTGTTTTAGCCTAATGTACAAAATAATTTTGGCTAATGTTACTCAGAGTTTAAAGAGTAAGCTGGTCAAATTACCTTTTATGTTTCTGACTTATTTTTTTAAGAAGAAAAAACTGCACTTTATGTTGAAATTTTGGTTATTATTATTTAAAGACAATACTATTCTGAAAATGTACTTAAAGTACTTAAACTACCACTTTATTTTTAAGTCTGCCCAATTTTAACCAGGGATGATATTTTTGTTTCTGTTTTGAATTCAAATGCAGTTTAAAAGCTTTTTTTCAGAAATTAAAACAGCTTCAGTTTACAATATTCATGTCCATGTCTATTATTTGATTCTGTAAGCCCACTAAAACCGTTTTAAATTAAAAAAAACATTTGCGATTTGGGGCAAATTTACGTGTCGATTACATACGATTAATCAAGATTAATTCTTACACAGCCTCTAATTAATTGGATTAATTTTTTAATCGAGTCCCACCTAATATATATATGTAGATATATATATGTAGATTTGTATATATATGTGTATATACAGTATATATGTAGATATGTATATGTTGTATATACAGTATGTATATATGTGTGTGTGTATATATACAGTATGTGTGTATATATATGTTTGTGTGTGTGTGTGTGTATATATATGTATATATATATATATATATATATATATGACAGCAACACTCATGACAATGACAATGTCAATCATGTTATGTTATTATTAAAATGTTTCCTTTTTTCATTACTTCTTTAACACACTACTTCTCCGCTGCGAAGCGCAGGTATTTTGCTAGTATATGTTAAAATATGCTTATACAGACGATATGGGTGGCTCGGGCAAAATATTTGGTATATTTTGGGATGGTCGCACGCACTGTCATGGACTCCTGACCGAGAAATAAAATTGCTTTAACATGCCTGGCCCGAATTGGAATAGGGATATTAATTAATCCCCTCAAAAGACAAGAGACGGTCTTGTCAAAATTGGCACAGTGCATGAGTCTGGAAAGAAAACCCGACATCTGTCGGCGAATCGTGGTAGCGTCTGCTACCTACGGTATGCGAGTGGACTTTTAAGATTGGACTTTTAAGTTCAACGCATAAGTGGGAATAAATAAAACAGGACAAAATAAATAGAAAACAACAAGATTGAAACTTATACCACGAGACTGGCTGTCCAGTAAAATGAAACGGCACTCACGGGGGCAGCACAGATTAATTAATGGCCGTACGAAGTCCAAGATCTACCTAGAAAAAATAAATGCCGTGTTGGGGAACACGCATTTAAGATAAAGTACATCGCTAGGAATTAGTAAACATTATTGAAAAGCTATAAAGAATGGCGTGTTATTGTATTTAGCTGCAGCAGGTAGACAGACATGCAGGCAATGCATTTACCTTGCCGTTTACGTAATAATCCAGCGGAGCTGAAAAACTTAAAAAATGAAAATAAAACCAATAGCGATAGAATCCATAACGTCTCAATCACAATCGCTAGAATAATTTGTAGAAATCTTTAATGGCATCCTAGCAGCCCGATGTAAAAAATACAAGCTTGTCCACGTGTTAAAAGCAGTCTGAAAACTGCCCAGTTGTTCCTATCATTCTACCTACAAGGTTAAAGGTTAAAGGATTTGGCAATACCCCCACCTATTTTGATACTGTAAAGTAATTGCCGTGTATTTAAACACACAGAAATTATTAAATTGCCTTTTAAATATAGCTTAAATAACGAACCTACGTTATAAGCTAATGTTTAAAAAGAAATTGTAAAACGGTGTACACATATAGTGCTAAAATGCAGAAGAGCTCTAACTAAAAAGTGGAAAAAGAATAAATACATTTGGGGTTAAAACTTACAATGAGAAACATGCCTTTGTACCTTCTGGTAAGTACTGGCCAAACTTTGTTTTAAGAAGGGATTTATTGGATAAGTGTGAAGTTAAAAACATGTGGCAGTTTCTAATAAGACAAGGAAAGATAATTATATGTTTAATTGGATTAAAGCAAATCAAATAGAATGTATCTACTTTTGTTTAAGATTTGTAAACGTGCAAAACATTTTTCCTTTTAAACCCTGATCAAGTTTAAAGGAAAAATGCTCTTTAATAATACTAAATGAGAAGGGAGACAAGTTCTTGCGATATGCAGCATGTGTCCGATTATGCATGAATGGAAGTTGTGTATTTTGGGAACTCTTAAGGGAATGTATGGTGGTGCAGTGGTTAGCATACTTGCCTGGTGATACGAGATAAAGGTTCAAGCATGTATGTTTTCCTTGTTAAGTCAGGATATTCTTTGTGACCGCGTAACTTTTTCGGGGAATACTTTCTTGTTGTGGAATTGTGCTGCGTGATTTCCCCATGAGTGGATTTTTGTTGTTGCCGCTGAATCTAAGGGATCGCCACGGAAAATATTTGTTTTTCCTTGTTGCCACTGACTCCAGGGGTTCGCCACGAAATTTCCATGGTCTGGAAAATAGCGCGTATGAAACTGAGGTAAGAAGCATTCCTAATATTTTCAGTAGTATCAGCTTGCGGCCTGAGAATTAATAATAAGCATGAAGGAAAAGACGTGTTTAAGTGTGTTGCACGGTGAAACCTTATAGATAAACAAAAAAGCACAACCTCAAGTGAATTTATAGCACATGTGCTAGAGATACAACAACAACATTTATTTATATAGCACATTTTCATACAAACAGTAGCTCAAAGTGCTTTACATATTAAAGAATAGAAAAATGAAAGACACAATTATAAAACAAAATAAATCAACATTAACATCGAATAAGAGTAAGGTTCAATGGCCAGGGGACAGAAAAACAAAAACTCAGGCGGCTGGAGAAAAATAAAATCTGTAGGGATTCCAGACCATGAGACCGCCCAGTCCCCTCTGGGCATTCTACCTAACATAAATGAAACAGTCCTCTTTGGATTTAGGATTCTCACGGAAGGGCTTGATGATGATGATGGTCACGTAGACTTCTTCCTTTTAATCCATCCATCATTGTTGGAGCATCATGAAGCTTTGAGTAGGTGGAGGTGGCGCAGGCCACCACCACAAAGAAACCGGAAAAAGAAACAGAAAAGAGAGTAGGGGTCAGTACCGATTTTAGAGCCACCATGAATAGTTATTATGATGAATTGAACATACAGAGTATCAGGATTAAGTTAAATTAAGATTAAAATGAAGTTATAAAAAGGCCATGTTAAAGTAATGTGTTTTCAGCAGTGTTTTAAAGTGCTCTACTGTATCAGCCTGGCGAATTCCTATTGGCAGGCTATTCCAGATTTTAGGTGCATAACAGCAGAAGGCCGCCTCACCACTTCTTTTAAGTTTTGTTCTTGGAATTCTAAGGAGACACTCATTTGAGGATCTGAGGTTACGATTTGGAATATAAGGTGTCAGACATTCCGATATATAAGATGGGGCGAGATTATTTAAGGCTTTATAAACCATAAGCAGAATTTTAAAGTCAATTCTGAATGACACAGGTAACCAGTGTAGTGATGAAAACTGGTGTGATGTGTTCTGATTTTCTTTTCCTAGTTAGGATTCTAGCAGCTGCATTCTGCACTAGTTGCAAACGATTTATATCTTTTTGGGTAGTCCTGAGAGGAGTGCATTACAGTAATCTAGTCGACTGAAAACAAACGCGTGAACTAATTTCTCAGCATCTTTCAGTGATATAAGAGGTCTAACTTTACTTATGTTTCTTAAGTGAAAAATGCTGTCCTAATGATCTGATTAATATGTGATTTAAAATTCAGATTACAGTCAACAATCACCCCTAAGCTTTTTACCTCCGTCTTGACTTTTAATCCTAATGTATCCAGTTTATTTCTAATAGCCTCATTGTATCCATTATTGCTGATCACTAAAATTTCAGTTTTCTCTTTATTTAACTTGAGAAAATTACTATTCATCCATTCTGAGATACTAGTCAGACATTGTGTTAGTGAATCAATAGAATCAGGGTCATCAGGTGCTATTGATAAGTACAGCTGTGTGTCATCAGCATAGCTGTGGTAGCTCACGTTGTGCCCTGAGATAATCTGACCTAACGGAAGCATGTAGATTGAGAATAACAGCGGACCCAGGATAGAGCCTTGTGGAACACCATATTGGATATCATGTGTCTTGAGTTGTAATTCCCACAACTAACAAAATATTTTCTCCCTGTCAGGTAGGATTCAAACCAATTTAAGACACTGCCAGAGAGGCCCACCCATTGACTAAGGCGATTTCTAAGAATGTTGTGATCAATGGTGTCAAATGCAGCACTCAGATCTAAGAGGATGAGAACAGATAAATGGCCTCTGTCTGCATTTACCCGCAAGTCATTTACTACTTTAACGAGTGCAGTTTCTGTGCTGTGATTTGTTCTAAAACCTGACTGAAATTTATCAAGAATAGCATGTTTATTTAGGTGGTCATTTAACTGCATAATGACTGCCTTCTCCAGAACTTTACTTAAGAAGGCAGGTTAGAGATGGGTCTAAAATTTTCAAGAGCTGAGGGTCAAGATTATGTTTCTTAAGTAGGGGTTTAACTACAGCAGTCTTAAGACAGTCTGGGAAGACCCCAGTATCTAGTGACGAATTTACTATGTCAGGAAAACATTATCAATTAGCACGCCTGATACTTCTTTGAAAAACCTTGTTGGTATCGGGTCAAGGACGAGGTGGAGGTTTTAATTGAGAGATATTTTTTTAAATCAGGTAAATCTATCCTAGTGAAAGAGTTTAATTTGTTTATAACAGGATGCTGGGGTTTAGGGGATCCTTAGTGTTGGGGAGATATACTATGTTATTTCTAATATCATTAATTTTTGATTGAAAATACAGCGACAGCCTCACAGGTTTCACTGGAAGCACTTAGGAGGCATTCCTTTGAGCTACCTGGGTTTAGTAGGCGATCAATTGTTGAAAATAAGACTCTGGGATTACTAGCATTGTTATTTATAATCTTGGAGAAATAGCAGCGTCTCTCAAGACGGACAGTGTTATTGTATTCTGTTATTTTGACTTTTAATATTTCGTGGTGGATAGTAAGTTTAGTCTTCCTCCATTGACGCTCAGCTCTACGGCATGTTCTCTTTAAATCAGACACTCTTTGGGTCTTCCATGGTATACCAATGCTAGAAGATTTTTTCACTGTCTTTTCAGGTGCAACTATGTCAACAGCAGCTCTCACTTTAGAATTAAATCTTTCCACCTTACTATTTACATTGTCCTCGCTATTATAGCTGGCACTATAAACGGACTGATTGCTTAAAATGTTTGTAAGTTTTAAAGCTGCTGACGAATCAAAGAAGCGTTTTTTACAATATGCTTCTCATGAGTGTTTTTTATCATTATTTCTATATTAAAAAGTAGAAGAAAATGGTCTGATAGACCAATATCAATGATCTGTTTTATATCAACTTTCAGTCCTTTAGTAATCACTAAGTCTAATGTATGACCTGCTTTATGTGTAGGCTGATTTATGAGTTGTCTCAAATCAAAAGAATCCAGGAGGTTCATAAATTCTTTTACTTTTAGATCACACTGATTATCTATATGAAAATTAAAGTCGCCAACTATTAGGAGTGTGTCATAGTTAGTAATTAAAATTGACATTAAGGATAGTACTAGAACTTGAGAATCTCCATGAATAACAACGGCGAGATACTCAAAGGACTTGAACTTACCAAAACTGACATCTTTACATTTTAATCGGCTCGAGTAAATGTTAGCCAATCCGCCCCCCCTTTTTCACTGGCGGTTTGCATGAGTAAAACTGTAATCCGGAGGCGCAGATTCGATTAAAACTGCCGCGTCATCTGAATTCAGCCACGTTTCATTTAGTGCAATAAGATCTATTTTTTTATCACTAATAAGATCGTTGATAAAAAACGTTTTGTTAGTTAAAGCTCTAACATTTAATAGTGCCATATTTAATGTTTCGGAGGTGCAGAGATGAGTACTATGTGCGTTATTGTTATTTGGAATAGGAACTAAATTATTATTATTAGCGCCGCTCTGTGTGCATTTTTTGTTTAATCTGTGATCTGTTTTTATAGTTTTAATACATTGTTCCATTGATTTTAATTAGATTATTGGAGTTTATTCTGTGAATGAAGTATTGTTGTAAAAGAGAACGTGAGTATGTGAATATATGTGAAAGAATGAAGCAATTGCCAAATACTGTGTGTAGAAATGACTGAAACGAGTGAAGGTTTATTGTCTGTTCTCCAGTGAACGAATTTCTGCTTTAGCCAAGTATTTCTGCTTGGGCATGAAGCAGGGTTTAGAATCTATAAAAGAAAAAGAAAAGACGAATAAATTATCTTTATTCAGAGTCTAGGGTGGCAGATGCGTGTTTATGTCATTTGTAAGTCTGTCTTTCTATGTTCGTCAGCTGACTAAGAATGTTAAATAAAACTGTAGAAAAATGGGAGACGTCCCATATAATAATATTCAAAGTTAATTGTAATACATGTGAATATCTATACGTAATCATGATTGGTGATTGATAACACAATCTGTGCCTGGTCTGTGTCTTTGAAGCCTGAAAACAGATGCAGAGTTTAAATAACGCCATGACTTATTGACCTAGACGAATCTCAGAATAGCTTGTAACATGGTCAATTAAAGAGTTAAGAATTTTAAAATCTGAATTTCATGAAAAGTATTATAAGCATAAAAGTTTAATTTAAATCTATAGATGTTCTTTTTCTCCAGATTTAGCAAATCCAGTGACCAACGGATGAAAAACACAAACTATGGTTCTATACAAGTTGTAAAAAATAGCTTAATAGCAAATTTGGGCAGAGCAATTAGAAATAATCTAATCAAAGGATAGTGAATATTTATTAATCATAAATTAATGAACAGCAGCTATTGGAATAATTTTCTTGCATGCTGATTTAGTGCATGTGTTAAATGTTTAAATGAAAAAATGCAAACAAATGAACACTAGACTGATTTCTTTCTCTTAGTCTTCATGAAAAAACAGTATAGAGAGTTTACATATTTTGATGTATAACAAATGATTATTATTATCATCACTTTAGTAATTACAAAATGTATTAGAATTGAAATACATGTATTGATTTGTCTCTGTAAGTGATTGATTTTAGGAAGAGTTGTTATTACATCAATGTATTAAGTTAATGCTCAGTGATAATGCACATAGCTAAACGGATTATTCAGTTATACATTAGAACCATTAGTCTATATGAACTGTTGTAAAATCTTACAAACATTTAAATTCAAATATGTAACATCCTGTTATAATTTAAGACACTTGGATAACTGAGGCAATGTGTTAATTTTGTGTAATGTATGATCCTACTGAAGAAACATTGTCACTAGCCTAGTTTAAATGTATTAATCTATTTCTTACTATTATTTTATGAGACTGAACTGCGGGTCTAGAATTGTCATTCATAATGCTGCATTTGTATGATACATATGATTGGGAAATAATTGCTTTATGTTATGTATTTGCTCTACTTTGCACCCTTCTTTAGTTAGTTTAGCAAATATTTTAGTTTGGCCACTCAATTTAGTGGCTAAAGCCTCTCCATTCAGTGGCAAAGTTTTATCAATGAAGAAAACGGTGGTATACACATAATTGAAGAATTAAAGAGACTGTATTGCACTAATGACTTTTGATCTGCTGCACATACCTGAGAATAGCTGGTGAAGAAATACTTGCTTTTCCAGAGGGAACAGAGTGAAGAACTAAATAAAGATTGCAAGTCCAGCTACTCAAATTTGATGCCATGATGTGAGCAGACATTTTTGCTACTAAGACAAGTTTTATGGACTCAGGCAGGGACAGGCTGTAGCCACTGAGGTGAGGTAACAGCTGTTGAAGTCTCCCATGAATGACCACTGAATACAGTGCAAGCCTAGAGGGAAATGTGCCTCTGCTAAAAAGGGACAGTCATCATGTGTAAAGCTCATGAGTTCCCTAATGGCAAAAGGACTGTTTAATTTTCTGTTCCAGTAACAAAAAACTTTAGTGTCTTGAAGCAGTCACACTTTGTTCAAAAGGATCTGCAAAGCTACCAATCTGCAAAGCCACCAAGAAAGAGACTTTGTTAACAAACCACTGAGTTGGTCAAGGCATATATATATAGCAAGCCTAGGAATATACTTGAAACTATTATAAGAAGGGCTGAATGGTATGAGGATATGCATGATTTATCAATGATGTGAACTTGTAAATTTTTAACTTGGAATAGAACATCTGATAGTGAAGTTGGGGAGGATAAAAGATAGTGAGTGAACGATTATGCAATAATACTAGTTAAGAACAAGTAATAATCATAGCAATGAAGCTAGAATAGCATCTGAGTTATGTTACCACTATTGTAACTCATAAAGGGATCAGACACCAAAGGGTGAGGAACATCTAGCAACATACTGAAGCAAGAAATGATAGGAGTGCCAAAGAATAGTCTAATCCATCAAGATGCTATATAGGATTGTAATATAATCTGATGCTATGACACCCACTGCATGAATTCAGTAATATATAGATACAACACAGACTATGTAAGAAATAACAGGGCAAAAATCTCCACTAACACCATTGATGAGATACATTGATCACTGCTTGGTAACACTATGTTAAATGTAACTGTTTGTCCATGTTTATGCTGGTTTTACATGAATGGTACAGAAGCTATAGTGGTACTACATCTCACATTTCCACAAATGATCTTGAAATGTCTACACTGTGATGGGGGACCAAGTACCTTTTGCTTTGTGGATATAACTTCAAGTATTGTTTTTGTTACAGATCCAGTGACAAAGGGTGGCTTGTTATAGTACATTTTTCTTTAATATTAATGTCACTGTCTCTATGCTCACTGGTATGGATTTATTCACATGTGCATGTTAAATTTGGCACACAGAGGCTCAGCAGTTAGAAATGATAGCCAAGCATTGGATAGCCAAAGACAACTGGAGGAGTGTATAGTCAGCTTAAACACAGAAGAGTATTTCTGTCCTCTGTCAGTATAAAGTCTTATTTCCTAGTTGGGAGAATGAGAACTGGCATGTAAGCACTATGATATTTCTGTATTTTGTGGAGGAGGAGTTCAGCCCTGCCCTTGTTTGGAGACAGAAAGGATCAGCAAGTTGAAGAAGAACAGTATAAAATGCTTGGACAACAGCCAGACCCTTTGGGGCACGAGACGGCAAAGTTCCAAAAAACCTCCCAGCGTGGGGGCGAAAAATGGCTGACTGTTTTGATCCAGATTCCCATCTGGATAAAGTCTGTCATATGCCTCCCATCTGTAACCGCGTTAACCATCAGTAAATGTAAGCTAAAGTATATTTTTTCTCATGTGATTCTTGTACCGCCGTAATCACAATGGGAGGGATATCGCCTTTTCTGTTATATTACTATATTGTTTGGTTACTTAATATGCTGTAATTTCAAAAGAACACATTTCCAAGAGAGCTAATGCCTCTTCAGCAAAACACTGTGCCAATCAAATATACTTTCTGCACATGAGGAGTTCTTGCCTGCCAGGCAGCAACATATAGCTACAAACTAATCCTTCATTCAATTTGTCTATATTAGTCTACAAAATCTTTCTGTTTTCACATACTGTACCTGTCATGGTCATATCACTTGAGTCCCTCCAAGGTACTTAATATCTACTATATATGTGAAACATCTCTAACTTGTTTGTTAAGATTACTTCGACATTTATGGCTCTGAACTCTGTAATGCTTTGCACCAAACCAGTTTTAATGATCTTGTTTTGCAGCTCTCAGATAATACGCTTAGTTATCAGACCTTTTGTCTTGTTGAAAATACCTTTTGGACATTGGCCTTAATATCGCCTTTTTCTCTTTCTTTGCCTAAAATGGGTAAACTCAGTTTCCTTTTGTTACCCTCTCTTGCCTGCAGTGAATGTATTTATCAAACATTATTATTCTTCCATAGAATTTATAACAGTGCTTAATCATGTGCAATTTACACGTCTTTCCATAGCCCACCTACTACACTGATTCCTTATTTCAGCATTCTCAGTCAATTAAATCAAACATTTCTAACTTCATCAAGAATAGTAAAGCTGAAAGCAAACACTCTTTTCTCATATTGCCTTTAGGTTTGCTTTAAAAAAGATACTTTTATCCTAGCCCCTGATGCCGGATGTATGTAGAGCTTAGTATTGACAATTCTATCTCTCCTACTTGAAGTGAAGTAACTCACAGGGAAGAAGAAGACTGTGTTGTGTGAAGTGAAAATGGGAGAAGCAAGAGTTGTGTTTGCATATTTGCATTTAAGTCAATTCCATTCAGTATAGTAATGGGGTTCAAATAAGAGTGCATCTTATTTTCTTGCCTAATTTGTGATTTTGATGGTTTAGGAACCTAAGAGTTGCCTATCTGTTGTTTGTGGATGGTGTCCTCATAAAATCATCAGATTGTGATCTTTTAAGAGCATTGGAGCATTTTGCAGCTGAATTTATCTAGAATTAGAATTAACACCTCCAAATCTGAATTCATAAGTCTTTTCCCAGAAAAAAGTAGCTTCATCCGTGTGGACAAGGGGTGGGCAGTTCCCACAAGTATAGAAGTTCATTAACCTCAGAGTCTTGTTTATAAGTAACTATTTAGGGAATTGTGAGACTAACCTTAGTATATAACAAATTATTTAAACAGCATTTAAACAACATTTGCGATACAATTGGTTACATATGTTCTGTTTATCTAATTGGAGCACAGGTAGGTGAACTGACTTGCTCATGGTCACACAGTGTCAGTAGCAGGATTTGAACCCCCACCCTCAAGGTCTGATGTTCAAAGACTTAGGCACTATGCCAAATATATTTGGAAGATATCTTTAGCAATGATAATATACAAGATTATATTTTAGAATTGTTTATTTTATTTTACACATTCAAATCCTGCAGATAAAATTCTTGGATCATGGTCACACTTTGAGTATGAAATGGAGACTGTGATTTAAAGTTCAGTACCCTAACCACTCCATGAAACTTTGTAAAATGCATTAATACATTTGTATGTTATCATTTAATAATTTTTAACTTTTTTATTTCTTCTCTAGGTGTTTTTTTTCTTTTTCAAAAGCAACCCACATTTTTTACCTCCAATTTTGAAATTGGCCATGAACACTAATTAAAAAAAGAATGTGTTACAGAGACAATCTAACAATTACTATTAGAAGGCCTGAAGGGATAGGACCTTTTTCAGTGCTGTAATAAAACAAAATAATTAGGTATAATTACTCATTAATATTTAGTGTATACTTTATTATGTCTTTTTCTCTTGATTAATATTTACTTTCATTATTTTAACAACCGAACTGAATATTGGAACATTTATTTTTTAATGAAATCAGTACTGCAGATAAAGTTTAAATTACTAACTGTACTAAATGTATACAGTTTAATTTTACTTTATTTGAACATGATATTTTTGTTTATGTATGTATGGGTGCCAGAATATCACGCCCAGGAAGCACTTCTGGGTCAGGCCGAACTGCCACAGAATGAAGGAGACTTCATTGAAGAATCAAACAGGGCTGTCTTCCCAAAATTAAAATCCCAAGCATCCCTGTGCATGGGCAATGGAGTCAGACCAGAGGAGCACTGCCATCTATTAAACTGGTTGTACACCTGTTCTTGCCTGGCAATCTCCCCAAGTCCATCCATTACATCTTCTTCCAAACTGGGAAATAGAATAGCAGCCATCTCAGCCAAGATATTCATCCATCTGCATTGTCTTACCATATTGACCCTCCTGCTGGGTAAGACTCCACTCGCTACCCTAATTGAGATGCCAGACCATCCATTTTGTCTATAATACCACCATTTAATGTTTGCCAGAATAGGTGATAATAGCAGAATCTTTACCAGTAAATCCAAAGGAGGTGGGAAAGCACATATCAAATTAGACACCCACAGAGGTGCAGATTGTTGGCTTGGTACATATCACTGTAGTGTACCCCATCTTTCAATAACTGCAAGTGTAGGTTTTGTCTTATGTATATAGAGAGTTAATTTATAGACTTTAAATTAATACTGAATGTGACCAAAACTAAATTCATTTCACTGTCTGTATGCTCTGATAATTAGTATATTTAAATTAAAAGGGTCATCCTGGATAGCTTAATTATTGACGTTACTGTACAAAGTAGATAAAAGGATGATGTTAAACACTATTAATGGAGGGCTATGGTCTGTCAGAGTTCTTGAAAGTATTTAGAAAACATTCTCTCCCAATGTGCATTGTATAAAGAACTTATGTACTTGTATTGAGCAATAATTAGATTTGAAGTGAGCTAAAATGACTCAGCATTTCTAATGGAACACAATTTACTTTTGTGAAGTTATGATGTTTATTAGCACCAACAGAAGTAGGTCTTTTTTCTATGTATTATAAGTAATCTTCAATAAAACTTTCCCAACTGAGATACACTTCAACACTTTGTAATATCATTGAATCTGAAATCACCTCAGTAAAAATCCTCAGGAGAGTTAGCATTTATGATCTCTGACAAAAGCATAGTTGCAGGGGTTTTAGTGCTGGAGGAAGAAAATCTTAAATTCCCTCAGGTTTTAGAGAGCATGAGTTAAGAGTTTCCAAAAGACAGCAACTTCACTTGACACTAAAGATCAGAATATTTATAATCTTCCAGCAACCCCCTCTTTATGTGTATTGGTTACAATCTTGTGGGATAGACTGCAGATTTCAGGCTAATGTAAGTCCACTTTTGGCCCATCTTCTGTTGGACACGTGTGATGTACAGTATATGTCCTATGGTATGTTCATCTCAACTACTTAAAGTATGAAAATATAAACAAGTTCACATGCCTGAAATCTTTTTTTTTTTTTTTTTGTTGTGCCTGCGTCTCATGGACAGGTGTTCAAAGGGATAGAGAGCCCATGGGAAATGGAAGATGGAAAAGCACAGAAAGGAACTGGTAATGTTGTAACTGGCAGGCAGGAGTTACAAAGCCAAAGGAAAAAACCAAATCAATTGTCATATGCAAAGAAACAAAACCAAAGTCAGAGTGTAAAACTAGAAAAGATCCCGGTACAGAAGCACTTAAGTTCCACTACGCTAAAAAGGAACAAAACTGATTTAATGTTTGGTTTTCAGATGTAATATGTTGCCATCCTACAACTGTGCCATGACTTTAACTGTTGCAATGCTGATGGTCACACTTCCAGGACTGAATATTGTCATTGTTGTCATGTTGTCATTTTCCAGGTATTGAAGATCAAGGAATCCAATAGTTATATGTTTTTTTGTTTGGCCACAAATTAAATTAGATTAGAGATTAAATATGTTTGTCTACAGCAATATTTTGTTTTTGATATGGGTGCCGTCATTCTATCAGTTTAATTTAATCTGGTTGCCAGCATGTTGTTTAACTGGGTGTGTGCAACATATGACATCAATGCCACAATAGTATGAAGTCAGCATTGTGCACTTCCTGGTTATCCATTGTCACACACGTGCGACTAGGAGTGAGCTGAAGGGACCAAGTGAAGGTAATTAACCGCCAGGCCAGGGGGTGGCGGGGTGCTCTAAATCTTTTTCTGTTATTTCTGCAAATCAAATATGTGAAAACCTACCTTACCTGACGTCACTTCCTGTCCCAGCACCTAGACGGACGTCACTTTCTGTCCCGGCACCTAGACAGACGTCACTTCCTGTCCCAGCACCCAGACTGACATCACTTCCGTTTTACAAGACATAAAAGCCTCCATCTTAGCTAACTCAAACAATTCAATGTGGAACTCGAATAAGCAACATCGCTAATCCTTTCCAGCTAGGAACAATATACGGGTGGCTGCCCCAAACCTTTTGAAAGTGTTGAGACTCGTTCTTTCACAGTGGCGGAGTCGGCAGGATGGCCTCCTGGTGGAATAGGAAGCTGAACCAACAAAATGTCTCAACACATCATCGTAATGGACCAACAAAGACCTATCAGGTAGGAGAGTACCATTCTTGTGTTGCCGAGCTGGGGTCTGATGATGTATGTCGGGGGAATCTGGAGTATGTTCTGACCCAGTTCTCCTTAAAAAGAACATGGGAGCGTAGGCAGAAGACCTACAGACAAGGGCCAGGTTCTAAAAGGAACACAGTGGAGGCCTATTATGGGCTTCCAAGGATGGGGACCGACCCAAAGAAACCCACGCAGAAAAATGTCTGTGGAAAAGGTGGGGGTGCCCTAGGTCGGCAGGTGAGGGATATAATGAACTGGGAGTACAACCCAGAGGATTCTCTCACAGAACAGGCCATCAATCTATGGGCAAAATTTGGGTATTGGCTACGGCCATATAATAAAAATGCCCGAAAGATTGTAGAAAAGGTGGTGTAGCCGCTTTGCGTAAGGTGAAGTCAGGCACGGGTAAGACGCGTGTCGAAGAAATCTCTCAGTCCAAAAGTTCGTTTTAAATATATTTAGTGAAAGTTAAAGGCAAATAATCCATACAAGAATAAAAAGAAAAATAGTTACACACAAAGAATAAAGGCAAAAAAAAGGGAAAAATGTATCTTCTATAAACTTAGTTTTTCTTATGAAGCTTTGGTTACTTCTGCACTTAAAGGATATTTATTTCTTCTTCTGTATGCTTTAAACATACGGTTCAAAACTTAGATCTTTTAATTTACGGGTTACTTTACACTCAAAAGACCCTTAGGCCGTTGGCACTTAGATATGCGCCAGGCTCAGTGCCGTGCATAAGCAGACGAGCATAAAAAGAATTCTTTCAAGGACACGGTTAAAAAACCGTATGCCTCTATACCTTACACAAGGCAAGGCAAAACACTTACAAAAGAACATTGTTTACTCAAAAACTGTTAAGAAATGACAGGAAAATACAAACTCAATTCTATTCACGGAACCTCCCATATTTTATGCATTATCATCTAGTAAATATTCATACATTTTATAGAACTAGGAAAATGGCTCTTACACATCCGGCCCCTAATTGTTTATGCTAGGGCAGAAATCAATTACTTAACTTTACTTAATAAGAGCCTTCATTACTTTACCAAATGTAAAACAAACCTTAAGAAGCTTAACTTAGTTTCTAATATAAAAACACGAATACTAAACTTAAGAAACTTTATAGCTTAAACTCTAATGTATAAACACAAGCACTAAATTTAAAAGGCTTTAAAATTAGGCATGCAAAAAGAGAATGAGTCATTTTAATCATTGTCGCTTCCTGGAGCAGGCACAGTTTGTTCACAAGTCTGTCCAGTGTGCTGGTCTGGATCTGCACACAAACTCTTCTGACTGCCCCTTTTGCAATTGGCATTGTCTTTACCCAGGAGTTTCAGGTTGTAGCATCTTGTAATTAAACCCACAATGTCCAATTTCTTTATGAACTTGTAGCATAATGAGAGTGGCAATATGTAAATTCTTCTGAATGGTTGCAGGGTGGTTTGCCTCTTCTGGCATTGCTGATTTGCTGAGCCTCAATACACTTTTGATTTCCGGATCGTCGCTAGTAGACAAGTCCACCTCATCCGGTCTCTTAGGCCATTCGTGCTCTGGCTGTAATAGGAAATTCGGGCTTTGTATCCAAGTCTTACTTTTAATGAAGCTTTCTATTGTCAAACCTCTTGATGACTGATCCGCAGGATTTTGCGCAGATGCGACGTACCTCCATTGCGAAGGTTGCGTGTGCTCTCTTATCACTGCGATTCTGTTGGCAACGAAGGTTTTGTAGCGTGTACTTTCATTTGCGATGTACCTTAGTACTGTGGTGCTGTCAGTCCAAAAGATCGACTCTTGCAGGGGAATCTGCAGTTCACGTTTGAACATTTTGTCCATTTTGACTGCTATCACTGCTGCTGTAAGTTCCAACCTTGGTATAGTGACAGATTTTAATGATGCCACTCTTGATTTCCCTATTAGAAATTAACAATGTCTCTCATTTTCTTTGTTAGTCAAAAGGAGGTAGGAAACAGTGCCATACCCGTTTTCTGAAGCATCTCCAAAATTATGCATTTGTGCGGTCATTATTTGACCAAATCCAGGCGGTTTAAAGCACCTGACTACATTAAAATCCACAAGTAGCTGCAAATCGTCCATCCATTTTTTCCATTGCCGAACGTACTTAGCTTCCACTTCTTGATCCCAAGCATATTTTTCTTTACACAGTTCTCTTAGAATAAGCTTGGCAGGCAATATGACAGGCGCTAAAAATCCAAGTGGGTCATATATTGAACTGACCACTGACAGAATGCCACGTCTTGTAGCAGGCTTATCTTGCAGCTTTACCTGGAACTTGAAACTGTCAGTCTGTGTGTACCATTGAACACCCAAAGCTCTTTCAACTGGTAGCAGATCATGGCTTAAGTCCAAGTCTTTTTGATCTTCCTCTGGAGCTGTGTCTCTTGCATCCTCTGCTGTTCTTCTTAAGGCATAAGAGGCACAACTGGGCGACGAAGTAGCACCAAAAAGATGCACTGTCATTTTGCATTCCTCAAGTTCATTGTTTAGATTACCTTCAGGCCACCACAGAAAACGAAGAAGATCCATGTCTTTTTCTGGTACTTTCACTTGATAGAACATTGATTTAATGTCCACCATGAGAGCGATTGGTTCCTCTCTGAATCTTGTAAGAACACCAATGAGTGTATTAGTTAAATCAGGTTCTTTCAACAACTGTTTATTTAGAGAAAAACCTTGATAGGTGGCTGTACAATCAAACACTACTCTTATTTTGTTTTTCTTTGGATGGTATACTCCATGATGAGGGATGTACCATATTTTTTCATTTTCGAGGGTCCGCTGTTCAGTGGGTACCTTTATGGCATAACCTTTGTCTAAAATGTCTTTCATGAACGCTTTATAATCTTCATGAAACGTCGGGAACCTTTTAAGTTTCCTTTTAAGTCCTATAGCACGTTGTTTTGCAATACAATGATTGTTTGGCACTTTAAGTGTTTCATCTTTAAAAGGCAGATTAATGCAATAGTGCCCGTTCACTAGACTTGCAGTATCTGAGGCTATGCGTATGAATTTAATGTCTTCCTGTGACATTTCCTCTTTTTCTTCACAGTAGCGTTCTGGAAAGTCTAAATTGTATTGCTTGAGTAACATTTGTTCTACTTGCTTTATTGTTACACAATTGACTGAACATGTTTGCAGTCTTTCTTTTTCTTTAGGGATGTTCTCCCTTCTCACTGTTACAGAGTTCAGTGTGTACACTTTTGGTGTATCAAAAAATGTATTTTCTTCTATCTCACAGACTTGTAACTCCGTTAAGATTGTACACTTTACTAATTTCTGACTATTTACTGTGTCTCTTTCTACAGTGCTGATGTAGATGTGAGACTTTCTTCCTGAAAGATTTAACTGCTTTTGCAGACTTTCAGTGCCAAATGTAGCTGAGCTGTCAGAGACTTTTAGATCATATGTTTCAACACATTTTTCATTCGTTTCAGACTTAACTTGAACTGGAGTCACAGCTAAGGCACACTCTTTACCGGCCCCGGTATCAGAACAAGTCTCTATTGGTTCAACAGAAATATGGGCAAAAGAAATGTTTTTCTCTTCCGACATAACGTTTTCCTCTTTAGGAGGTGCGGCTGTATCGCCGGTCCCTTTTCCTTATTCATATGCAGAATTACTGGATGTAACTGAGAGCATATTTGGCATTTAATCTTTTCTTCACAGACTTTACTAAAATGTCCTTGTTTAAGGCACTTAAAGCATAAGTCTTTAGATTTCAAAAAGTCAATTTTACTTTCATAAGTTAGATTTTGAATTGCACTGGATTCGTTAAGATCGTGATTTTCATTGCAAAAAAGACAGTGCTTACCGCTTGTACGTCCAGCCGTCTCCGCCGTTTTGACTGAGGTGTCTGTATCCATTTTTTCATCTGCTACAGAAAAGTTTGTAACAAAGCTGCTTTCTCTTGGGACGTCTTTCAAAAGATTCTTCTCTTGGTCAGTTTTGTCCTTTTCCTTCTTGAAGGTATGGCTTTGTGGAGCTGAGCTGTACGCGGGATCTAAAGCTGATATTGGCTGTTCGTTAAGAAAGTTCACTGGATCGGCGAAAGGTGTTCGCCTGCTCTCCATACTTTCAATACTCTGTACTTTGCATTGCCACGGTGCTAGTAGGTCTTGAGGAGGTTTGGAGACTTTAGTAGGAAGGTTATCCTTACTTTCAAATTGTTGTCCGCTTTGTAAGTTGGGCATAATATTTATACATTCGGCAAGAAAGTTCACATTATCGTTCTGTTCTTCTCCATCGTTTGGCTTTATTTGCGATCGCCCTTTGTCTTTTCTCATATAGACATCGGCTTTCTGTAGCTGGTTTCCATAGAGACTTTCAAGTTTCTTTCTGGCCTTTTGATAACCTTCTAACGGTGACAAGTGTTTACAGTTTTTAACAATCTCGTGAGGTGAACCTTTAGTAAACTGTGCCAATAGGTCCAATTTACCTTGCGGGTTCCTTGCCTCATCGATAGCTTGGTCAAATGCACTTATAAAGTCCACATATTTCAAGGGATCGCCGTCAAATAGTGGGATCTTTTTATGGGGTACATTAGGAGCTTGTGTCTTATACTGTTGTTCTTTCTGTTGATCGTAGCATTTATCATAAAGCGATTGTTGAAGAGCTTTATTTTTACTTTCATTCGCATTTGTAAAGTTATAACTGTTCGCATCCGACGACATTTCAAATTTCACATCTAGTTTCTGACTCAGTCTATTTGGACTGCGATTGCGCCCTTTAAGTGCTTTTAATTTCGCTTCGGATTCTGCAATAGCTGCCTCTAAAGCCAATTGATCTCTTTTAGCTTTTAGCTGAGCTTCTTCAGCTTCTCTTTTAGCTTTCAATTGATCTTCTTCAGCTTTTCTCTGCATTTCCTCAGCTTTTCTCTTTATTTTTAACTGCATTTCTTCCAAATCTAGAGCCTGTTGCTTTCTTTGGTTTTCCGCTTTAGCCAACAGCACAGCGTGTGCTGCCTCTTGAGATCTGATGGTGCTCATAGAAGTCCCGGCTGAACTTGTACTACGTTTAGATTTTGCGGAGATTTGGGAGGCTTTGGCTGAATTTACATCTGATCTTCCATTGAAACATCCTGATCGTTGTGACTTCCACGCATACCACTGTTACTTTCAATGGGGGTTGAAATGTTCTCTGGCTCCCGGACTCAGATGCTATGGCATTGAAAATGCAGGCTTGCTTTCTTTTATGATCCAAGGCAGTTTTAAACTTTCAGTCCTAGGCAGGTTCAGATCTTAAGCAGGTTTCAAAACTTCAGGCCGGTTTTTTAACTTTAGTGTAGCCGCTTTGTGTAAGGTGAAGTCAGGCACGGGTAAGACGCGTGTCGAAGAAATCTCTCAGTCCAAAAGTTCGTTTTAAAAATATTTAGTGAAAGTTAAAGGCAAATAATCCATACAAGAATAAAAAGAAAAATAGTTACACACAAAGAATAAAGGCAAAAAAAAGGGAAAATGTATCTTCTATAAACTTAGTTTTTCTTATGAAGCTTTGGTTACTTCTGTACTTAAAGGTTATTTATTTCTTCTTCTGTATGCTTTAAACATACGGTTCAAAACTTAGATCTTTTAATTTATGAGTTACTTTACACTCAAAAGACCCTTAGGCCGTTGGCTCTTAGATATGCGCCAGGCTCAGTGCCGTGCATAAGCACGAACGCAAGAATAAAAAGAATTCTTTCAAGGACACGGTTAAAAAACCGTATGCCTCTATACCTTACACAAGGCAAGGCAAAACACTTACAAAAGAACATTGTTTACTCAAAAACTGTTAAGAAATGACAGGAAAATACCAACTCAATTCTATTCACGGGGGTTTTAGGAACCTCCCATATTTTATGCATTATCATCTAGTAAATATTCATACATTTTATAGAACTAGGAAAATGGCTCTTACAGGTGGCCTGTGCAATTATAATAAATGACCTACCCACTAAACTTGCCCAGCTAACCTGGGGACAATCATATAATAATATGATCACCCTCCTGGGGATCATTAACAGCATGAGGGAGGAAACCTACTTGGGAGAACCAGAACGGAATCCCTGTGAACCCAGAGGGACTTGTGCCACTAAATTAGGGTGTTTTTCTTACATTGCGGAGCATGCTTTGGAAAACTCTGATGCATGTCGGAGGGCTTCGCGGGGTGACACGAGGGTCTGCGGAGAGACACAGAACGAGGGTCAGAGGGCTCCTGCTAATCCTTTGGCCTTTGCTCATATGGGAGAAGCGTTAGTCAATGGCTTTAAAGTACCATCTTTATTTGACTCTGGCAGTAACATTACCATTGTTGCTTGCCATTTGGTTTTGCCGCGACAAAAGTTAAAAATAAAGACCCGTCTAACCTGTATTTATGGGGATGTCCGATCATACGAGTCCGCCTGCTGCTGCATTTGCCAAAAAGGAGTGGTTAAAAAATTAGTAGTGGCAGTGCACGATAATCCTCCATTTCCCTTGATACTAGGCAGAGATTGGTCTGATAAAAACTGCGGCAAAACAATCGCTAGGTCTTGTTATGGATGCTGATTCTGCATCCTCGGCTACCTCCACGCCATGTACACAGCCGGTAGGGGAGCAGAATGCAGCCTTACAGAATGACGTGGAAATGGCTGGACCGTCGCAGAGCGATATGTCATCTCCAAGCGCTGCACCGGCCCGGTCTGAAACCACGCCCCTTGAGGTTGAGTCTGATCCCCTCAGTCGTCTACAATTTCAGTTTAGACAGACACCGGCTTCATTTAAAAGGGAGCAATGGAATGATGACTTCCTTAAATTTGCAAAAAATGCAGTTGTCTTAGTAAATGGCCAGCGCACAACCCATCCCATGCCACAAGGTCCCCACTTTGTATTAAATAATGACCTTTTATATCAGGTGGCAGATCATGAAGGAAAGGTAAGGTCACTGCTCTTAGTTCCACAGACTTACTGGCAACAAGTCTGTGAACTAGCTCATAACCACCTCCTGGGAGCCCATCTGGGCCCCAAGAAAACTTTAGAGCGAATTAAGCTCCGATTTTTTTGGCCTGGGATTAATGACGAGGTCCTGTCCGAAATGTCAATTACAGCAGATTCCTAGGAAGGACCGTGCTCCTTTAATCCCTTTACCCCTAATTGATGTCCCATTTGAACGTATCGGGGTTGACCTGGTGGGACCCCTAGAACCTTCAGCCAGAGGACATAAATATATAATGGTCCTGGTGGATTATGCTACTCGATATCCTGAAGCTGTTCCATTACATTCAGCCACTTCCAAAAATATTGCACGGGAGTTAGTAGGAGTATTTGCGCGAGTCGGAATCCCTAAAGAAATCCTGACGGATCAAGAGATTCCATTTACCTCGGAGACGTTCAGGGAGACAGCTAAGTTACTGAAAATAAAACATTTAAAGACCTCTGTATATTATCCTCAAACAGATGGTCTAGTCAAGAGGTTTAATCAAACTCTCAAACAGATGTTACGCAAAGTAGTCAATGAGGACGGAAGGAACTGGGATCAGCTCCTCCCCCTCGTCCTTTTTGCATATCGGGAAGTCCCACAAGCCTCCACGGGGTTCTCACCCTTTGAATTATTGTATGGACGACGGGGTTTATTGAATATATTAAAACAAGGATGGGAAGAGGAGGCCCTTCCCTCTGTAAACATACTTGAATATATCGCACAATTATGCGATAGATTTGCAAAAATTAGACCTATCCTACATTCTCACATGGAGAAGGCACAAGCAGCCCAGGCTCGTTGTTACAACCATGGCACATCGCTTCGGGAGTTCCACCCGGGGGACCGTGTCATGGTATTGGTTCCTACCTCACACTCCAAATTATTGGCACATTGGCAAGGCCCATATGAAGTTAAGGAGAGGAAGGGTCTGGTCGATTATTTAGTTATCCAACCTAATCCTTGACCCAAAGAGTGGATTTATCATGTCAATTTGCTGAAACTGTATGAAGGAAAGGGATCCCGATCCCTCCTCCGGACAGCCCTTCTCACTCTTTGCTCATAAATTACACCTTAACTTCGGTGATAATTTGACTTGTCAACAACGACAGGAGCTCAAAGCAGTTGTCCTGTCTGCATTTCAATTTCAGCAAATTGACATGATAAATCCGCTCTTTGGGTCAACGATTAGGTTGGATAACTAAATAATCGACCAGACACTTCCGGTCCCGCCCCTAGACTGAAGTCACTTCTGGTTCCAGCCAGATGACATCACTTCCGCCTTTCGGCTTATAAAGCTGCCATCTTTCCTCCATTGTCAGTTCAGTGGAAAACTTAAAATAGTTCACATGAGTGCTGTATCCAAACCCTTTTGCTGCCAGGGACAGTATATGGGTGGCTGCCCCAAACCTTTTTATGTGTGTCAAGGCTATTCATTTTACACCTGTTAAAAGGCACCCACAGCTAAAAGAAATATGTGCAAACTGCACACAGAGAGTGACTAGCTATGAGATTTGAACCCAGAAATCTGAATTTGTGAGGTAAACTGTACCACTGTGCCACCTTATTTTTGTTGAAGGGTTTTAAATGTCCCCAGAACTCTAGATGATTTTATATCTTTTGATCTCTTAATTTTATAGTAACAGCATAATAATAATTCACAGATCTCTATGTCTTTATTCTACATTATTAGTCAAGTATAGGTCCCTTTCTTCAGATTAGTGATTGTTGTAGGATAACTTAATATTCATATAGATGGGCAAATTGACACATTCAGCAAAAGTTAAATTAATTTGGTTGAGCTTCTCCAAATTATAAAACTCTGATACACTCACATAATCGTACTTTAGATTTAATTATTATCCATGGGGGTACACATTCAGAATGCCTCCTGTCAATGTAACCAACTTCAGAGTATTATTGAGGTACCTTTTGATTTGGTCCTTTCTCTTTTATTAAACACTCAACACTCAACAAAAACTATGAGATAATTCAATAACAATAGAATTTCAAAATTTATTTTATAAGTAAAAACTACTACCTTAGCTAATTTAGATGCATAACAGGATAGGAGACATCATGTTTAATTTCCACAATTATGGTTACGATATTTCTTTTGGATAAAAGTTCAAGTATTGTGTTAAAAAATCACTTTCATTAAACCATTTTCCATTTTATCTAGAATCTTATTTTAAAAAGTTCAATTCTAATGGAGCTCAAGCCAAGATTTTTATTTGGTCATAACACAAAAACAGCTATTACCAATGTTATAAATGATATTCCAATGCAGGATATGCAGCCATTATTATGCTTCTAGACTTACGAGCTGCTTTTCAGCATATTGATCACAGCAGTTCACTACACAGGCTTTCCCTATCATGGGCATGATCTTAGTTTTTTTTTACTTCATACTTACAGTATACAATAATTTTCACAATGTGAAGAATTTTGAAGACAGTACTTCCTTATTCTTGTCTGAAGATGGACATGGTAAGGCTTAAGGTTCTGTTCTGCCACAATGGAAGAAAGGAGTAAATCAGAAAAAGCCACAAGAACCAGTATATAAGAGCAGAAAAAATGGGGATTTGGAGCCAAAACAACAAAACCTAATATGCAAACCAAAAATCAAAGTCAAAGAAAATTTGCAAAAACTTTTTGAACAGAACTGAAATAACTAAACGCACCATGAAACTTCACAGTGTATCTGGTGTCACATAAGCATGATTAGGGAGCAGTTGACGGGCTCAACAAAGCACGATAGTACAAAGAATGCGGGTTTGGAACATAGTACTAACACCTCTCTTTCTTATTTAACAGAAAACCAGACAAATAAACGCACCTTTCTGAAGGTTCACAGACAATTCCAATCCATACTCACAACAACTACCTTCCTTCCGACCTGACCTGATGATATCACTTCCGGCTTCAAATTTTCATATCATCTCCATCGCTTCCTGGATTTACCCATCATTCCCTCTGTACACCATTTCCTGTCCTTTCCGTATATAAATTTGGTCATTTCACGATGATGTTGTCCTTGTTATGATTCCGTTATGGTGTATCAGTCTAAACAAACTACTTGGACCTTTTCACTATACCAAACCACCCCAAACCTTTATGAGTGCATCATTGTTTGATTTATGTCCCCACACTGGAAAGTGGGAAAAAGCCTAGCAGTGCTATCTTTTATTGGCAGGGAATGAAGACTCAAACTGTCAGGTGACCACAATGTCACCTGACCAGCAGAAGTCATAATATTAATAAAAAAATAGGTAATGACATAATTTTATATTTTCTTACCCACTTAGTCCTGAACAGGGTCACGGGGGTGCCAGACCCTGTCCCAGATAGCATAGGGCTTGAGGCAGGAAAAAAACATGGACAGGGTACCAGTCTATCACAGGGCGATCACACATACGAGATCAACCACATGCTATGGCCAATTTAGTATTGTGAATCCAACTAACCTGCATGTCCTTGGACTGTGGGGGGAAACCGGAGCACTTGGAGGAAACACATGCAGACACATGAAGAACATGCAAATTCCATGCAGGAAGGACCCAGAATGCAAACACTGGTCTCCTTACTGTGAAACAAGAATACCACCAATGTACCATGCTGCTCTAATGTATTCTGTGATATCTTTAATATTTCACAGAGAGAATATGTGATCCCTCCCTGCTTCAAAAAGACAGAAATTATACCTGTCCCAAAGAAAAAAAGTCTCCTGCATAAATGATTAGAGATTAGTGGCATTCACTCCAGTTGTGATGGAGAGGTTTGAGAGACTAGAACTGGGATGCATTAAACAGAATAGTCCAGTTTGCATATCATCATATCCCTTGCATTCCATGCCACCATGTGCAGTTGGATTTTGGTCTTTCAGAGCAATAAACCTCTGCATGTATGGATTGGATCATCCTCCACACTGACCCTAAACACAGACACTCTACAGGGAAGTTTGATGAGCCTTCTTCTGTACTCTTTGTTCACCTCTGACTGTGTGGCAGACACAGCATCAGCTTCATCATCAACCTGATTACCTAGATAATCAGCAAGGATTAGATAGCTAACAGAGAAGAGGTCTACCTCCTGACTCAGGAGGAACAACAGGAACAACAATCTCATCCTTAATTTTAGCAAAACCCATGAGCTGCCCATAGACTTAAAAAAGCAAAAGTCAGACCTCACTTCCATCTGCACAGCTTGGATTTTTCCATCTGCTCTCACCAATTTCTACAGATAAACAGTGAAGACCATCCTCACTGGCAGCATAACATCCTGCTTTGGCACCTGATCAGCTCAAGATCATAAAGTCCTGTATGGGGTGGTAAACGTGGCACAGACGATTACTTGCATCCAGCTGCCTTTTGTTCAGGGCATATCATGTACAATATTTGTTACCTTAGCAAGGCAAACAGGATCATTAAAGACATTAGCCATCCTGCACAGTTGCTTTTCTTACAGTTTCCTTATTGCAAAAGGTACAGAGCCATTACTGGCAGACCAGAAGATTCTGTGGCACTTTCTCTTCACACAACATAAGGTTCTTAAACAACAAATCATAATAACATATTGTGAAATGATGAGTCTCAACACACTAAAAGAAGGTTTGGGGCAGCCACCCGTATATTGTTCCTAGATGCAAAAGGATTTTTTTAGAGCACAATTGATGATGCTGGTTTGAGTTCCCAAGATCAACTGACTCGGTTTGGCAATATGGAGGATTTATAGTCCGTAACCTAGAAGTGACTTCAGTCTGGGAGCCGGAACTGGAAGTGACATCAGTCTGGGAGCCAGAACCGGAAGCGACATCAGTCTGGGAGCCGGAACTGGAAGTGATGTTGAATCAGGCAGGTTTTCTCATATTTTATCTGCAGAATTAACAGAAACAGGTTTAGGGCACCCCGCCACCCCCTGGCCCGGCGGGTAATCACCTCCACTTGGTCCAGTCAGCTCACTCCTAGTCGCACATGTGTGACAATATATTGTAATTGTACTTATGTATGCTGCACACAATGTATGATTATTTGTGTGTGTGTGTCTTTGTTGGTATAGCATTATAATCTTTATTCTGCAGAGACATGAATATAATAATATCTTTATAGTACTGTATGTACAGTACATATGGCAATAGACTTGATAACATGACCACTACCACAAATGGCCACAAATGCAGTCTTATGAAAAAAATAGCATTTTCAAAATGATAATATCAAAATGTCAAAATTAAATTCTTCATGTCCTAAAACTCCATAACTTATGACAGGTTCACTACTAGAATCAATTCCCTTTTCCTTGCTTACTTTTCCATGACAAAATGTAATTCTGATACACAATGTTAACTCTTAAACTGTAGTGCAATCCTGAACACTTAAATCGAAAATCTTAAGGAGTGATCTATTTCAGAAAACAGCTGACCTATGGCAATTGAATACTTACATATTGTATACTCTCTACATGGTGGTCCAGATCTAATTATGCAATTTTAATTACGCTATAACTTAAGTTTATTACATAGAAAATCACCCGAAAAATTCTAGACCATTGAGAAGTGTGCGAACTGATGACATTGTCTTTGCGCCGAAATTGAATCGTCCCCGCATAAATCAAAATCATCCACACAATCTGGATCTGCATAATTAGATCTGGACTACCTTGTATGTATGCATGGTATACTGTGTATATTTCTTTAAAGGGTCATTATTGTCAAATTTAGGTTGTGGAGAATGAATGAGACTGCAGAGTCCCAAAAATAGCTGGGGTGCCAACTAGGCCACCGTGTTTAATATTACTTACAAAATCAAAAAGCTACAGTTAAATTAACAGTTGCACATGGGTGCCTTCATTTTCATATGAATGGGAGCTCCATCCTGGTATTTTTATATGTTTCAGAATGGAAAGGGTGGGGTTGAGGAAGTGATGGGGGTGTGGTCAGTCAGTTTCCTGGATTGCTTCCTATGTACTGTGGAGGGAAGAAACAAGACTGTTAACAATGGTGCCCCCTGTTGCCCTGGGGTGGTACCACATACCTGGTCAGAGCCAGCAAGGTGATCCTCAGACCCGCATGCTTGACAGTAATTTTGTGTTTATTGTATAACTTTCAGGGCTCCTGAAGCTAAAGTATGTTCAATGAGAACAGATTGAATTTCTCATACAAACTCTGATCTCCTGGCTGATATCACCCTCTCCCATGAGTATTTATTGTTGGTGATTTTAACATTCACGTTTGTTGTCAACTGAAACCTTTGGTTAATGACTTTTTATCACTATTGGACTGGATTTTATCCAGCATATTAATACGCCAACTCACTCTCTCGGTCACACCCTTGATCTTGTTCTTACACGTGATATTTCAGTTAATAATACTGATTTATGCAATGTTTCTTTTACTGATCACTTTTCTATAATGATGGATTTGAATATTACTGTAGATGTCCCTACTACTAATTGTGCTCCACACTGCTCTTACTTTTTAAATTCTTCTATTATATCTGATTTTAAAACCTTCTCTAGTCTTGATGTGCATGTCCAATACAATGGTATCGATGATTCTGTCTTAGAATGTAATTCTTCTTGTAAAACAGTTTTAGACTCAATTGCTCCGCTCAAGATACACTGTAATAAGGGAAGACCTGGGGCCTCATGTATAAACGGTGTGTATGCACAGAAATGCTTCGTAAGAATGTTTCCACGTGCAAACCGCGATGTATAAAACCTAAACTTGGCGTAAAGCCACGCACATTTCCACGGTACCTCATACCCTGTCGTACGCAAGTTCTCCACTCGGTTTGTAGACTGGTGGCACCCAGTGCCAAAGCAGTGCTACTGTTCCTGTGTGGTTACCCTTTCTTTCTTAGATGTACATTCCTGATGCGGCTTTATAGATACACTGAAACTAACTGCATATTGTTTATTAGTGTAATGCATCTGATTGTAATTAACCTGTAACAATATAATGGTCTAGGGAAAACCCATAGTATTACAAATACCATAACTGCTTTAGCGTTGTTACTCTCACTGCACCTTCTTTTTCTGCTTTCAGCTGCTCCTGTTAGGGGTTGCCACAGCGGATCATCTTTTTCCATATTACTCTCACTGCACTCAGAGTATTTATATCACTGTATCTGAGTGGTGAATCACAGCAGCTGATCAGAAAGAGAATTATCGGGATACAGCATCAAGCACACGCTGCCTCAGCCACAGCAAAATCCATGTAGAACTGTTTGTACTTATAAGCACAATTACCTCACCATAAACTTGCACTTCAGTTATAAAATTGCACAACCTGCGCCACTTTATAAAGCGTGTATTTATATATGATGACAATATCATTTTTAAGATGAAATGCAGCAAAATATGTTGATTATATTATACAGATAAAACTAACTTCATTTAAATAATCTGTATTGTTAATAATTAAGCATGTGAGGACACGGTGCCGCAACGCTAGCTAGTTCACAGATTGATCCTGATTGATTGCTGTATGCTGAAGGATAGATGGATAGAATAATTAAACACGTACTGTACTACGAAGATATTTCAATGTTTCTTAAAAGTCTTGAAGAATCGTTGTTGTAACTCAGACGTTTGGCTAAGACTCGCCTTTTCATGGCGAATTGGATATGTGACAATTTCCTTTTTATGTCGGATACTGTGCGACTTTGTGGACTTGAGCATTCGAGTTTCTCCGACACTCTGTCACTCGATCAACTTCCTTTTGTTGATTATACCACTGTTTAAACCAACAAATAGTTTTTAAAGTTTTTCCTTGCCTCCACTTGGTATTCGCTGAAATTCTTATATTATCCCCCATGCTTTTCCCATTGTCTTTTCCCTGAAGGCTGAGCTTAACACTAGAATTACCAGAGCCTACGAAAAAACTCGTAATTCCATCCCACCTTAAACTGCTTCTTAAATCCCTTCACACCTCTCCGCCAGCGCCCTTTGTCTTCTAAATGTGCTGATAAAGAGCAGCCGGCTATTCCATCCCCCCACCAATTTAGAACGTGCACGAACTTCTCTCAGCTCATGCCTTGATTGAGTATCTGGGAGTGAAGTGGAGTTTTAGAGTGAAATAATAGATCGTTGTTTGGAACACACGCATTTCATGTCTGTTCCGTTTCTACAGTAATCTGTGTCAACACATTGTTAAAACAGAAACTTTTTTATATTCTAGTAGTAGATGACAAAATGTAGGCATAAACTATATAATGTATGAAGCCTGAAGTCCAAATAGCAAAGAAACATTTTCACAAGAATAACACAATTGCACTTTTATTCAAACATATAACTGCAGAAACAAAAAGCCGCCTTAACATGCGACATTGACACCAGTTTACTGTAACTGACTCCGTGGTTCAATAGATTCAGCCCCCGCTTGCGAATCAAGGGGTGACGGGTTCGATCCTGCTCCCCTCCGTTTTGAGAAGTAAACTGCTCTTAGTCTTACTGTTTTAGAATAAAAGCATACATTTGATTTCAGTCTGTAACAGCCGGTGCAATTTATGATCTTTGTAAAGGTTAGCTTTTTTTTTTTTTATTCACTTTTCACTCTCTCAGTCGCGTTCAGAATCAATCCATACAACCCCATCTGACACGGCTGTTTTCACTAAAGACGCTATAGCTCTGCAGTGTACCACGATGCATACTAATGCTACCCCCTGCTGCCTTCTTCGTGTCTCACCGTCACTTGCTTTTCTTTTTATTCAGTTTTATTGAGTGTTCCTGCCAGTCCCCGCATGTTGCTGTATGCTTTTCTTTTGTACTCCAGGACAGGCAGAGGAAAGAATGGTAAAGACCAGTAACTTCGCGCTATATGCAATCATCAGACACTCCCCATCTGCCCGTGTCGTTCAAACACAGGAACATATATTGGTGTAAAAGTATAACAAAAGTGCACTTTTATTCAAGTGCACTTTTTCCATCGCCTTTTCCTGTAAGAAGCAGTGTACACACTTCTCTCTATGCTGTGGTTTCTATTACACACCTGAAAGAAAGAGACAATACATGTGAAAATATCCAGCAAACAGCAACATGCGGGGACTGGCAGGAACACTCAATAAAACTGAATAAAAAGAAAATCAAGTGACGGTGAGATACGAAGAAGGCAGCTTCGCCAGCGCCTGTGTGTCAGAACCGGGTGGGGCGTTAGTATGCATCGTGGTACAGCACAGAGCTATAGCGCGTCTGTATTCTGTTTCTTTTGTACTCCAGGGCACGCAGAGGAGAGAATAGTAAAGAGCTGTAAGTTCGGCGCTATATGCAATCATCAGACACTCCCCATCTGCCCGTTGTTTTGTTATACTTTTCAATACTTTTTATACTGCTCAAACGGGCATGCTCAAAAAATACACGTGTAATGCCACGAAAAGTGCACGCAGACACTTCATTTCAAAAACAAAACAAGTGCACTTTTATTCAAAACTACCTGTATAACCGAAGAAAAAGAAAGCAAGTTACAGTAGGCGATTGATACGACATTTTGCATGGTGTAATGCTAAGAAGTGCAGATTTTCATTCCGTGCTATATAAAATCATCACATTCAAATATTAACAGTTCCCACACACCCAAGGACCGTCCTTCCTACATTTACGACACGTGTACTTGTTGCCGTGTACACACCTCTCTGTGCTATGGTTTCTATTACACTGAATGAGCACCTGACACTGTACTTTCTTCCCTGGGGGAAGGTCCCGCATCAGAGAATTTCCAGTTCCTGCATAAATTCACACCCGATCTGACGCTGTTCGTTTTCAAATAATATTGCATTAGTGCGATTATATTTTCACATATATTGTCTCTTTCTTTCAGGTGTGTAATAGAAACCACAGCATAGAGAGAAGTGTGTACACTGCTTCTTACAGGAAAAGGCGATGGAAAAAGTGCACTTGAATAAAAGTGCACTTTTGTTATACTTTTACACCAACATATGTTCCTGTGTTTGAACGACACGGGCAGATGGGGAGTGTCTGATGATTGCATATAGCGCCGAAGTTACTGGTCTTTACCATTCTTTCCTCTGCCTGTCCTGGAGTACAAAAGAAAAAGCATACAGCAACATGCGGGGACTGGCAGGAACACTCAATAAAACTGAATAAAAGAAAAGCAAGTGACGGTGAGACACGAAGAAGGCAGCAGAGGGGGGTAGCATTAGTATGCATCGTGGTACACTGCAGAGCTATAGCGCGTCTTTAGTGAAAACAGCCGTGTCAGATGGGGTTGTATGGATTGATTCTGAACGCGACTGAGAGAGTGAAAAGTGAATTAAAAAAAAAGCTAACCTTTACAAAGATCATAAATTGCACCGGCTGTTACAGACTGAAATCAAATGTATGCTTTTATTCTAAAACAGTAAGACTAAGAGCAGTTTACTTCTCAAAATGGAGGGGCGCAGGATCAAACCCGTCACCCCTTGATTCGCAAGCGGGGGCTGAGTCTATTGAACCACGGAGTCAGTGACGGTAAACTGGTGTCAATGTCGCTTGTTAAGGCGGCTTTTTGTTTCTGCAGTTATATGTTTGAATAAAAGTGCAATTGTGTTATTCTTGTGAAAATGTTTCTTTGCTATTTGGACTTCAGGCTTCATACATTATATAGTTTATGCCTACATTTTGTCATCTACTACTAGAATATAAAAAAAGTTTCTGTTTTAACAATGTATTGACACAGATTACTGTAGAAACGGAACAGACATGAAATGCGTGTGTTCCAAACAACGATCTATTATTTCCACTCTAAAACTCCACTTCACTCCCAGATACTCAATCAAGGCATGAGCTGAGAGAAGTTCGTGCACGTTCTAAATTGGTGGGGGATGGAATAGCCGGCTGCTCCTAGCTTCTCTTTATCAGCACATTTAGAGAACAAAGGACGCTGGCGGAGAGGTGTGAAGGGATTTAAGAAGCAGTTTAAGGTGGGACGGAATTACGAGTTTTTTCGTAGGCTCTGGTAATTCTAGTGTTAAGGGCTATTTATATTGATTTGCATATTCATAGGGGAGTTGGGGCAAAACAGAAGGCGCATGCATGAGCGTTACTTTTCACGCTGACTGGGATTTATGTAGCGGAAGAACGTGGAAGTTAGAGTACGCACAGATTCCTGCATCTAGATTTTTCTGTGCTTAAGCACATTTTGGTGTTTGTGCTTACATCATGTTATAGTGTGAATTCTATGCACGGCGTTATGCATGAGGTCCCTGCTCCCTGGAAAAATGAAACTACGTGATTGCTGCACCACGCCTGTCGAACTGCAGAACGGCGTTGGAAAAAAGATGGACTGATTTTTTCTAAACAGATTTTTAGGACTTTTCTATTCAACTTCCAGGTTGCAGTTAAGAAAGCTAAACATGATTTATACATTGATTTAGTATCCTGCCATTCTAAGAATCCTAGGGTCTTATTTAATTCAATTAATGCAGCCATTCACCCTCATTCTGTGATGGGATTAAATAGCACTGTTCTTTCAAGTTAGCAGTTTATTTCATTCTTTGTCAGTAAAATTGATCAAATTTGCCGTGGTATTGTTCCAACTGGCTATGAACTTCCTACTGCTAATCATGGTATTGTCTTGGAATCTATTGATCTTGTCTCACTTTCACAATTAAAAAGAACTATTGACACTCTTAAACCAGCTCTCTGTCCTCTTGATATTGTACCACCACGCCTCATAGTGGAAGCCTTTGATGTTTTTGGTCCATCTTTACTAGCCATTATCAATGGTTCTATTAGTGAGGGACTTGTGCCCTCATTTTTTAAACACGCTGCGGTACGTCCCTGTCTAAAAAAGGCAGAATTAGATCCTGGAGTTTTTGCCAATTTTCGCCCGATTTCCAAATTGCCATTTCTGGCTAAAATATTAGAAAAAATGATTTATAATCAATTGGTTGATCACCTTAACTCCAATAATTTATTTGAGATCTACCAATCTGGCTTGAGGCATTATCATGGTGTTGAGATGGCCCTCCTTAAAGTACTCAATGACATCTCTATTATTACTGACTCAGGTGGCGCTGCAGTCCTTGTCCTCCTGGACTTGTCCGCTGCCTTTGACACTATTGACCATGAGATATTGCTATTGTGCCTTGAACATCTTGTTGGACTTAAAAGGGCTGCTCTTAACTGGTTCAGGTTATATCTAACTGGTAGACACTTTCAATTTCTTTAAATTCTTCTTTTTCGTCTACTGCTCCTCTTAAATGTGGTGTTCCTCAGGGATCCATTTTGGATCCTAGTTTGTTCTCTATATACCTTCACCCTATTGGAGCTATTTTTAGGAAATTTAACATTTCTTTCCACTGCTATGCTGATGATACACAGGTTTATATTCCCGTCTGCAACTCTGCAATAAATCAACTGCAAAACTGTCTTTCTGAACTAAGATCCTGGATGGCAAATACTTTTCTTCATCTGAATCAAGATAAAACGGAGGTGCTTATAGTGGGTCCATCAGCTAAAGCCCAAATTGGTCTTGGACTTGTTGGCTCTTACTCTGTCTTTTGCAAACCTCAAGTCCGCAATCTTGGTGTTATCTTTGACAGTAACCTCTCTTTTGAGAAACAGGTTAATTCTGTAGTCAAGAGTTGCTTTTTCCAGCTTTGTCTATTAGGTAAGATCAAGCCTTTTTTATCTTCTAGGGATCTTGAGAAAGCTACTCATGCTTTCATCTTTTCTCACCATGATTACTGCAACTCACTGTATTCTGGGATTAGCAAATCCCTGATACGTAGGTTACAGTTGGTCCAGAATGCTGCTGCTTGCTTTTTGTTTGGGGCAAGAAAGTCTGATTCTGTTTCTCCAATATTAGCTTCTTTACACTGGCTGCCTGTCAGTTTTTGAATTGATTTTAAAATCTTGTTGCTAGTTTTTAAATCCTGCGGTGGATTGGCGCCCTGCCCAGGATTGGTTCCTGCCTTGCGCCCTGTGTTGGCTGGGATTGGCTCCAGCAGACCCCCGTGACCCTGTGTTCAGATTCAATGGGTTGGGAAATGGATGGATAGTTTTTAAAATCTTTACATGAGCTTGCTCCTACCTATTTATCTAAATTGTGTGTTTTACACCAGCCATCTAGAGTGCTTAGATCTTCTAGTCAGTTGTCTCTTGTTGTCCCTCGTACTAAGTGTAAAACTAAGGGAGACAGGGCTTTTGCATCTGCTGCTCCTTGCCTGTGGAACTCTTTACTTCATTACATAAAGGAGTCGTCTACAATTGAACTGTTCAAAACAAGATTAAAGACTCATTTCTATTCACTTACATTCCATGACCTTCAGTAATACTGATGCCTTCTTCATTGTGATTATGTAACATTACTTCTATTTATTATTTATGTTCATGTTAATTGTATGTTTTTCTTTTATTCTATTATTGTAAAGCACTTTGGCCGCAGCATTCCTATGTTGTTTTAAATGTGCTATATAAATAAATTTGACATTGACATACTTAGTCTTCTCAACATTACACATGAAGAAAGAGGTTTAGAAAATGAATAAAAAGCTAGGTAATGGCCAGAAGGAAAACCTGTGACATTTCTGAGGAAAAAAATAGTATGTGTTAGACTAGAGGTTCTTCATAACTTCAAAGAAGTTAGTTATTAATTTGAGATCAATTAATGATGTGGGAGGGGGGCACTACAAATTTCCAGAGCTTAAATTGTAAGAGTGAAAACTAGTCCACATTTCTAGTGAGGTCAGAATGCAGTCTCTGTGTTACATGAATTCCAATGGAGTTTAAATTTTGTAATTGAATTGGTTAAACATACTCTGCTCCTGTGTTAATGTGATTTTAATTGATAATATTTGTGTATACTGTATTTGATAGACTGACATTCCATCTAGATTGGACTCCTGCCTCGTTTCCATTACCCTGATTATTGCTGTATAAAGCAGTCTAAGAAAATTAAATAGGTGGTTTCAGTTTTGAAATACTGCTTCATATTTAGTATATACTGACTGTATGAAACTGTGACAATGATGACAATTACTAGTGTGTATATTAAGGTACTGTGTGTAGATACGAAAAATTTTGACAAGAACAGGTTGTTTAGCCTAAGAGTGGGTGATAAACTTGTTGATCTGGTACAGTGGGTGAAATTCTTCTGATGTTGTGGATTTCAGGAAAAAAATAATTTTACCATCATGCAAACACATTTAAACATAAAACAATTTCTATTACCATTGGTGCAGATCTGTACATGGAAAAGTAAATGGGAGATGTGACTTTTTGTCGGTGTATTAGTGTCTTAAATGTAACATCTTTGTGTGGAGGCTATTATGTGGACTGTGTGTAGTAAGTGAGCCTACCCGCTAGGAATACTGCCCAGAGTGATGTGCAGTTCAGCCTCATTGGTGAGTCAATGCTGGCTCAAGTGCCCTGCAGCTCTTTATTGGAATAAGCAAATTCTCTTTATTGGAATAAGCGAGTTTCACAATTTATATACAGTGCATCCAGAAACTATTCACAGCGCATTTTTCCACATTTTGTTATGTTACAGCCTTATTCTAAAATAGATTAAATTCATTTTTTTCCTGGTAATGAGCGGTGCCTGGTTTCCTCCAAAGGCGACGCCTGGCATTCACACCAAAGAGTTCAATCTTTGTCTCATCAGACCAGAGAATTTTGTTTCTCATGGTCTGAGAGTCTTTTAGGTGCCTTTTGGCAAACTCCAGGCAGGCTGCCATGTGCCTTTTACTAAGGAGTGGCTTCCGTCTGGCCACTCTACCATACAGGCCTGATTGGTGGATTGCTGCAGAGATGGTTGTCCTTCTGGAAGGTTCTCCTCTCTCCACAGAGGAACTCTGGAGCTCTGACAGAGTTACCATCGGGTTCTTGTTCACCTCCCTGACTAAGGCCCTTCTCCCCCGATCGCTCAGTTTAGATGGCCGGCCAGCTCTAGGAAGAGTCCTGGTGGTTTCAAATTTCTTCCACTTATGGATGATGGAGGCCACTGTGCTCATAGGGACCTTCAAAGCAGCAGAAATTTTTCTGTAACCTTCCCCAGATTTGTGCCTCGAGACAATCCTGTCTCGGAGGTCTACAGACAATTCCTTTGACTTCATGCTTGGTTTGTGCTCTGACATGAACTGTCAATTGTGGGACCTTATATAGACAAGTGTGTGCCTTTCCAAATCATGTCCAATCAACTGAATTTACCACAGGTGGACTCCAATTAAGCTGCAGAAACATCTCAAGGATGATCAGGGGAAACAGGATGCACATGAGCTCAATTTTGAGCTTCATGGCAAAGGCTGTGAATACTTATGTACATGTGATTTTTTATTTTCAATAAATTTGCAAAAACCTCAAGTAAACTTTTTTCATGTTGTCATTATGGGGTGTCATGTGTAGAATTCTGAGGGAAAAAATGAATTAAATCCATTTTGGAATAAGGCTGTAACATAAAATGTGGAAAAAGTGATGCGCTGTGAATATTTTCCGGATGCACTGTATATATATATATAAAGCAAGCGATTTGAAACAGGGAGGTTGGATAAGACAAAGCCGTATTTTGTCCTGTGCTAGGTTGATGGTGTTGAGTGAGTGAATGAAAAAGAAGCCGCTTTTTTATTGGTTCAAGCTAGAGAGCTGAAAATCTTCTGTTAAACCATATTGAGCAGCAGAGTATTACCAAGCACTTTGACAGATAAGAAGCCCTCCTGTGTGCACACTCAATCATCAAAATGGTTGCAAATATATACAAATACATAATGATGATATCCACTGAAATGTTTAGAATTTTTAATTATACTATGATATGGATTTTGCTTATGTCCCACAATTCTTCAAATACATTTAGCAGCTCTTGTGTGGACTCTTGCTCTGTTATATCCTGCACACAATATGTTTTTCTCTTTGCTTGGAAACTGAGACATATTGACCTGCTGACATCACCCTTGCAAACAGAAGAGTAATGACTGACATTTTTTGTGTTTTGTGGTGTGAGAGTTAATTAAAAATATATATTTTGCTGCTAATAACTTTGAGTATTAGATGCCACTAAGGAGCTGTGCATGGATATTTTAAGCTTTTTTCCCTTTAGAAGAGTTTTTTGCTTTTTTCTTGTCCACATAGGAGCAAAAATAGTTGAGTTTTTAGAAAAGTGTCTTGTTACTTGTACTTGTTTTTGTTATTTGTGTTGGAACTAGGCAGGACTGTAAACATCTGTAACCAACACCAGTATCTCTGTAAATACAGTAAATAGCCAGCAAACAGAACAATGAAAAAACAGTTCCATAAAAGGAAAAAAGGCAGTGGCTGGCTTCAGAGCAGTAAAGAGAAGGGTTCTTTGGTACATGGGCAGGCAACTAGGTGCTGATTTGATTTAGGAGCAGCCAAGTCTTTGAGAAATTAACTAAACTGAGCACTCAGAAATATAGAACAGTTAAGAGGGCAACAGCATAAGGGGTAATTACTATGAAGAAATACAGTGTGAGTGGAGAGATTTTAAGTAAGGAATAAGTGGAGCACAAATTTAAGATAGCAAAGAAAAATAAAGTTTGCCTCACAGAAGGACAAACAGCCAGCAATCCAGCAGGGGAATATTACAACCGTAGCTGTTCTTTAGTCAAAATTTTTTTGCTTAAATTTTTTTAGTTTTACCACTTTAAGTTAAGTCATTTAATTTTAATTAAAAACACTGAGCAGTTTTAGTAATTCAAAGTCAAATTTTAATAGAGGCCAGTGCAATGCAAGTCCTCTTGGATGTTGGACTTTTTAGATGATGGATGTGTATGAATCACTACGTGCTTCTGGGCTTTCTCTTCCTCCGACAAAACACAGAATCCATTACATTCGTGATATTACAGCTCTCTGAATAATTAACATGCTGAGACGTATACATGATATCATTTTCATGATGACAGGAGTTAAATCATGTTATAAACATGGGAACACGGTGGCGCAGTGATTGTTCATGTCTCACACAAGATTCTTGCTGTGCCATATGCGACCTTCAAAGAAATACTTTATTGTAGCAGAACTGTCTCTTTCAAACGTACTAACCCCTAATTCCTGTCCTTCCTTTTGTTTCTCCAAATTCCCAATTGCCACACAATTAGCTCTGTAATAGATGTTACGCCATCTGTAAGCTTAGAATGCTGATTCTTCAAAACCTTTAAGAAACATTGAAATATCTCCGTAGTACGTGTTTAATTATTCTATCCATCTATCCTTCCAGTGTCGCGCCAGCAGAAGCAAGAATACAGTGCAAGGCAGGAACAATTTGCTAGTGCTGCGGCACCGTGTCCTGGCATGTTTAATTATTAACAATATAGATTATTTAAATGAAGTCAAAGTTTTATGTGTATAATATAATAAACATATTTTGCTGCATTTCATCTTAAAAATGATATTGTCATCATATGTAAATACACGCTTAATAAAGTGGCTCAGGATGTGCAATATTATAACTGTATCTCAAGTTTACAGTGAGGTAATTGTATGTATAAGTACAAATAGTTCTACAAGGAGCACTTGATGGACTGATTGAGTATGTTTATAGTTCTTAGGATGAAACTGTTTCTGAACCGCGAGGTCCATACAGGAAAGGCTTTGAAACGTTTGCCATGTAAGAGCAGTTCAATAGACAGCATGGCTGAGGCAGCGTGTGCTTGATGCTGTATACCGATAATTCTCTTTCTCAGCTTCTGTAGATCTTTGATTCACCTTGTTCATCTTTGGTGCAGTGAGAGTAAATAGGAAAAAGATGATCCGCTGTGGCAACCCCTAATGGGAGCAGCTGAAAGAAGAAGAAGGTACAGTGAGAGTAACAACGCTAAAGCAGCTATGGTATTTAGAATAGTTTGACCATTGCATGGACCATTATATTGATACTGGTTAATTACAATCAGATGCATTAAACTAATAAACAATATGCGGTTAATTTCAGTGTATTTAAAAAGCCACATCAGGGATTTGGATCTTAAAAAAAAAGGGTAACCACACAGGAACAGTAGAACTGCTTTGACGTTAGGTGCCGCCAGTCTGCAAAACCGAGAGGAGAACTTGTGTACGACAGGGTATAAGGTACCGTGGAAATGAGTGTGGCTTTACGCCAAGTTTAGGTTTTATACATCGCGATTTGAACGTGGAAACGTTCTTACGCAACATTTATGTGCATACGCACTTTTTATACATGAGGCCCCAGGACTATAGTTGATGAGTTATGAGGAATGACTAAAAGAGCTGAGCCTTTTCAGTTTGAGCAAAAGAAGATTAAGTGGAGACATGATTGAAGTGTTTAAAATTATGAAGGTGATTAGAATAGTTGATTGAGACTGTTGTTTTAATAGGAGTTCATCAAGAACACAGGACACAGCTAGAAACTTGTTAAGGGTAAATTTCACACAAACATTCGGAAGTTTTTCTTTACATAGAGAACCATAGACACCTGAAATAAGCTACCGAGGAGTGTGGTAGACAGTAGGTCTTTAGAGGCTTTCAAAGCTAGACTTGATGTTATTTTAGAAGAATTAAGTGGATTGGACTGGTGAGCCTTGCTGGACTGAATGACCTGTTCTTGTCTAGATTGTTCTAATATTACAGATGATGTCATAAAGTGTGTTGTCAATAACATCTCTTGACATGCACTACCCACAGCTGGCTATATACTGTATTCTTAAACCCTATTGCCTTCTTTTCTGCTTTAGATGAAGAAAGTCATGGCCCTACCACAACTCTTAACCTGTTCTCACAAACTGTACTTTAGTATTTACACCTTAATCACAAATTATGTAATTACATCAATTTTCTTCTTATTTCCATGTCCAATATTATATTTCATCTGCCACATATCTGGTCAACTTTGATTTCTGCCTCACTTCAATATTTTACGACTATAGGACAAGGACCAGCTTTGGAATCACATTTTATGAAGGTCATTTATTAAATTGATGTGCTTCCCAGCACTGATGGCTGAGGGACACTTTCATTATCACCTAATTCTGGGAAACTTCCACAAAATGTAATCTGTTGCTTCTATTGTAGAAATTATGTATTAATGCATTGATTTTATTTTTTCCAATTTCATTGTATCCAGGTTTTTTGGTTTTTTTTGATGAAGCATAATTCATATATATATATATATATATATATATATATATATATATATATATATATATATATATATATATATATATATATATATATATATATATATTTTACCTTAGTAGCTTTTAATATTGCATTCATTTTACATGTGTTTCATTTCTCAGTTTTCTTCAACATGAAATTCTTAACACTAAGGTTCAGGAAAATATACAGCCTCATAATTGACCCTTAATAAAATCTCTGCTGGGAAATTTACTTTGAAATTGGAGAGCTAGATTGTGACCTTCAAAGACAGCCTTGATTACTAAGGAAGGTGTCAGTGAATATTTATTCTGCTTTTAGTTCATCTTGATTGATGATCAGACAGGTTGTTATGCCTAGATTAATTTTGGCTTCAATTATAAAGCTTTTTTTATAAATTAAAATCTGAGATGGTTCTGATTTTTGTGTTTCTTTCTAAATCCAAATGTTTTTGGACACTATAAAGTCAAACATTTGAACAGAAGAAAATATATTCTTTTAACTTTTTGCCTTTTAATGTCAGCAGATGTGAGTTTAGGGCAGGGGTACTCAATTACTGGCCTAGAGGTCGGCAGTGCCAGCAGATTTTTGTTCCAAACAGTTTTGTAATTAGAAGCCAGATCCAACAGATAATGTAATTATAATTATTTAAGTTTGTTAGTGCTTTCATTCTTTCGAGACAAAAACTTTATATATTTTTATTTTTTGAGAACGTTATCCATATGTTTTGTGATCCTTCCCTTCTCTATCATATTTTATTAACACAGATACTTCATGATATATGTACACAGGTTTAAATGGAAGCACGTTTGTGGGAGAGCTGGTGGTTCTTTTGTCATTTGCACCTTATTGTTAACTGATGGTTGGTAAAGAAAAGAGGCATCGATTAAAACCTAAATGCAGCAATTTAAAACTAAAAAAGGCAATTAAATGTTCTTAGTTGTAACAAGTAAGTGAACTAAAACAAAAAAACAGAAAAATATTGCATTATCAGTAAACAAAACATTTTCTAATTACTGCGGTGGGTTGGCACCCTGCCCAGGATTGGTTCCTGCCTTGTGCCCTGTGTTGGCTGGGATTGGCTCCGGCAGACCCCCGTGACCCTATTCGGATTCAGCGGGTTAGAAAATGGATGGATGGATGGATGTTCTAATTAAGAGACCTTCAGCCACTGTGGAGTTCCAGGAATATAACTGAGCAGATCTGTTTTAGGGTGTGCTTTCACTGAAGCCTGCATATACAGTAATTCTAGGCACATTATGTCAAGTTTATTAGAAGAAATCAGTTTTTCTATCAGACCAATTTGAGCCAGAATCTAAAAAGGGCTTCAGAGATCAGAATGTTTGAGGCCCAACAAAACACATAGGTAGTCAGTCTTCCAGAAATGCATCAGAACAACAAAAGGGTATATATTGAGAAGTGTGCTTTGTGGCTATTCTTCATCCAACATCTAATCAGTTGGCCACAGGAACACCATTTTGTGTACCCAGGTTATCTCACTTAAAAACAATTTATGGCACTATTTTTTACTTTTTTAGAATAATTAATGGTCCTAGTTAGATATCATCTGGATAATTATTCATGTAATCTGAAAAGTTCAAAAATTAAAAGAATACGTAATTGATAGGGGGTGATTAAATCTGCAGTAGTGTGTGGGCATCAGACACTGGACTTCTAATAACAATCATTAGGAAGCAGATGACTTTAAATGTAATGCCAAAAGCAAAAACTGGACACAAGTATTCCAGTGGGTTTCATATTAAGGGATAGGATTGGCATTTTAATTTTCTAATTAATTTGTTTTTCAATCATGGAATACATTAATTTGCCATCTGAAGTTGTATTCTTAAGTAAGCATTTAAAATTACCATGCCTTTCTTCTTGTTTTCAAAATGGAGTCTTCAGGGCACTAGTCCAAATATGGAAAAAAGCCTTAAAACTTAATAAATATATCCCATTTAAAGCAGCAAAGGTTTTGATTTACTAGTTTTTGAAAACTATTGGAACCCATTAAGCAAAAGCACCAGGTCATCATAAGTAAATCGGTTCAAGCCGGGAAAACCCCTTATGGCTTCTGTACCTAATCAAACACCAAATCAACAAGTAAGAAGCTGTGCGTATTTCTTCATGGATTTTGTTATTAATCCCTTTGTGGTAGAGCGATATCTAGCATAAAAATCCATAAATATCTGTAAGCTAGACAAAGCAAATGTTACATTAGATAGAGTTTCAGGTTGCATGTTTTACTTTATTAATGAGAAAAGCCATGCTTTGATGTTTAACTAACCAACCTGTCCTGTCCTGTCCCTTACCCCCCAAAAGGTGTTTTGACTCAGGTTAGGAAATTTATGGTGAGCTATGGGAGAATTGAGCATGCATCAAACCAGCTTAAGAAAGGTGACTTGAACTAACAAGAACCTATAAGAGTTAATAAGACATCCCTGGCAGTAAAGCCATAAACTGCCAAAACAAAGTAACTGGTTGATGAGTTGTACCTGAGCGCTTTCATTGGTAACTGACCCAGGAAGAGTCAGGTAAACCAATTCTATTGGTCTGAAGTATGGCTATTTATGATTGGTTTTGAATCGGGGTCCGTTCTCTATCACAACAGCCAATTGGTTTGTATTTTGTGGTAAGAAATGGTATAAAGTTGGTTACCTTGCCTTTACCTCACTCTCTCTCTCTCTCACCATTTGGCCATGAAGAGAAGGCCATGATGAAGGTAACTCAACCTAGCAGCCATATTGAGACAGGCAGGTGGCCTTTTTTAATAGTCCATTTAATGGGCATGTAGACATAAGATATACTTCTACATAGGCTAAAATGGTATAGTTTACCAACTTTCATATTGTATGCTGCTTCTTTAACATTTTTTAAATATTATCTGTAATGCGTAACTAATGTGTAACTTAATTCCTACCTTTTCCTTTACTCTGTTTAATTGCCAGAGGTTACAAATGTACAAGGGATGGTGGGAGGAGGTGCTAAAGTCCCTGACCACAGAATGATAAGTATATGGGATTTAAGACATTTTGTTAAGATGTACAAAATAAAGAATATAAAGGGGAAACCACTGTCACCATAGGAGCCAAGACAACAAAACACCATTCAACATCACTTCTCCATAGTTTAATAAATAGCATTATCTCACCATCAACAGTAAAGAGGAATTACAACATCTTGGGCTTAGACACATATTGGCCATGTGTGGCAGGATACTCAACGAGGTACAAGCCAGGATCAACTGTTTGAAGAAATTATCATTTTCAACCCTGTCAAAAGCAATATTTACAAAGACTATTGTACATGTCTAGTCTAATCCACAATACAGTAAGGAAAGTGTACCCATCCACCACAGTCCTAGCACATTTTCCTAACAGTCCTCTCAAAGGTTAGAAAGGAGCACATGTCTAGTGCATATTGGAGCCCTTTAGCTTACAGGTTTGTTGGATTCTAGGGAATATAAACTTTGTGCACATAGCATTGTTGCTGCTCCCATTATACAACACCCTGTTCTTTGTACCACTTATTAGGTTCTGAGGCTCTGTTTTACACAGATAACTTGCAGGCAAAGCAATGTAAATCAAACTTTATTTCAGAAATGGTAGAAGAATTGTGGAGTTTCCAAAACAGCTTAAAATCATAAAAAAAACTGAGTGGTAGTTGTTAGAAAATGTATTGCCTCATTCACTAGAATTCAATGTAAGTTATTGTCAGAACTGCACTCCTATAGCATGATGAGATTGATACATGTGAATTTCCCCTTGGGATTAATAAAGTATCTATCTATCTATCTATCTATCTATCTATCTATCTATCCATGTCCTCTGCAATAATCTAAATAACAGATATTACATTCAGAGAAAGACATTGTCCATTAGAGAAAGGGTAATACCTGTTATCAATCAGTATCAGTTCATCACTCACACAATAGATTTTAAACCCTTAGAAAGTGTTTTTTTGGCAGCAAATGAAGCTAGTGGAAGCAGAAATAGTGCTTCCCTGTCCCAACAACTTCTGCTGCCTTCTGCTCATAAGTGACATAAAAATCACACAAAAATCTTTAATATTAGTCCATTGCAATCTAAGTCCACCCTGTTACTTTTAACTGCCTTAGGACCTTCACCCCTGTTACAACATTTTTTTTTTCTGCTAGCATCCTTTCCTCTGTTTTGCTCTGTCTGGTCATCTAGTGCAAACATCATCGTCTAAATCTGTCCCCCTTCTCAGAATTACAACTTTACCTTCACACCCTTTATAACTTATGTTATTCTGTTTTACAATTCTTTCTTTTTTGTTATTTTTTAGTAGAGGGGGTGATGATGACCATGAAGTACTTAAGTTTCAGTCCTGCTTAATGTCGCTACCTCTTACACATGTGATGAAGCATAAACAAGAGTCTATAGCTATTCTCACTCACATGTGCATCAAATGCTCCTTTGCAGCTGAAAAAAAGTAGCAAAAATAACTTGAGCTGCACAGGCCTCTTATCAGCAACCAAAAGCCAACTGTTAAGAGGAGAAATACTCTGTGTGTATATATATATATATATATATATATATATATATATATATTGTAATAGAATAAAGAGTCCTTTCAAATAGAAAAAGATTTGGGGTTTTATCCCCGTATATTGTCGCCCAGACAACAATGAAAAGAATGATTCAAAAATTACTTTTTAGTACACAAATGAATGAAATGCTGTTACAAAATGGCGCTTATATAGCAGATGGAATGATGGGTGGAAGTGGTTGGCAGGAAGTGATGATTGGAGGCGGGACCACGGAACCAACGTCACCAGGAGTAGACTGTAGTAATCGAGTGGGAACCGGAAGTGACGTCATCAGATGGAAACCGGAAGTGACGTCATCGCGGCCATTTTGGATTTGTGAATTTGTAAATGTTTTATTTGTCTTCCGGTTTTCTGTGGATAGAAAGAGATTCAGGTAAGTACCACGTGATAAACCCTTGTCTCGCGAGATTTCACTCACCTTTAGGCTCTTTGACTGCCTCCCACTCGCACGTGTGTGACAATATATAGATATATATATATATATTGTATATATACAGTATGCTAAGAAATGGTGCATGAATGCATGAAATCTGTGATGAAATTGGAATAGGTCAGTACTGGTGCAGCCCACTTCAAGCACTAACAGTAAAAATTTAAGCATAAAGGCATATTAAATACTAAGGATTAGCTAGATAGTTAATAAATGGTTGGTTTGTGATAAGGTGATTGTCACAAGCATTTCTGTATTTCTGACATGAGTCCACATATACAGAATAAAGCACATGAAGAGGACACAATGGCAGACTGTTTTTTTCTGGCAAATCATACTGATGTAGCTTCAGAGTATTTTGATGTCAACTGGCCCAAGTTCAACAAGTAAGTAAAGGACAGATGCTGTTGGTTTCCATGTATGTTAATTAGTTTATATTTTGTTTTCGGTGTGCTTTAACAAATATGTTTCTTTATGTGTACTAATTCTGCATTTAGTAATTTTAAAAATGTATACATACATTTTATACTTTCATTTTATAATTGCATTTTATGTGAGGACTTGTCACAGCATTCTGCTGTGACACTCAGTCAAGAATGCAATGCAAAAAATAAGCTGACCTGAACTGAATTCAATTCATACTCGAGTCTCAGAGTTTGAGCATTCGCCACTCAGAAATTAAAGTGAAAATTGGAAGAAGCAAGATTACCTTAGTTTTCTTTTTTTTTTTGCAACCAAATATTATTATGAATTTTTCCGATATACTAAACATATATTTATAGAGAGAACATTGAAAGAGGTAAGAATTAGGATAGTATTTTAATTGTAATAATGTTAATTCTTCCAACTAATTGTAATAATGTATCAATTTTGATTTTATTTGGTTTATTTTAGAATTATTCTTTTTCATATTTTTATGTATTTTAATATTTTTGTTATTATGTACCGCCTTTTTAAATATGCCTCCAATTTTGAGTGTAGAGCCTCAGGAAACGAGGCCACCCTGACATTATAGCCTGCCTCTGCCTTTATCTGGAGGCCAGAGTGAGAGATCCAGTGGCTCATTACTTTATTTTCTATTTTTTCTCCAGCCGTCTGGAGTTTTTTTGTTTTTTCTGTCCCCCCTGGCCATTGAACCTTACTCTTATTCGATGTTAATTAATGTTGATTTATTTTGTTTTCTTATTGTGTCTTTTTTCTATTCTTTATTATGTAAAGCACTTTGAGCTACTGTTTGTATGAAAATGTGCTATATAAATAAATGTTGTTGTTGTTCATTGAATTATAAAGAACCTCTGTCAGTATTTCTATTCTGTTTGATATTTACTTTGCTTCTGTCATTGGATTTTGCTTTTAGAATACATATTAGAACTTGTTTGTCTCATATAATGTTTTATTCACATCCATATTGTTATTTTAAGCATTTTTGCTCTGTTTTTCTTTTTTCATTAATACATTCCTAATTTATTTTAAAAATTTGTATATGTTTTTGCCTATAAGCCAGGGTTTGGGATAATCCCCTCTCTTCTAGAGCATTTTGATATATATTGGGACAATTCCTTATTTTGAACTGTTAAGCCAGTTTTCCCCACTTTAAGCCTAGCCAGAAAGAAGTCAGCAGATAACAGTTGTGGGACTGCCAAGATTGAAGTGAATCTTTTCCAGGCTGTAAGGTTACAGTTCTGGCCTACTTTCTGGGGGCTTTTGGAGGCCACACAGCACATTTTGACATATTTTCTGCCCCGTTTCACAATGGAATACGAACCATTGGCTGAATCTCTTGTTCTGGCCTCCACATAAAGGTAAAGGGAGGGACCGACAGCGGTGGCATTAAGGGGGTCTTGCTTCCTGGGGATTCACCAACAAAATACAAGGAATGGAAGGTTTTTTTTTTCCTTTTTATTAATTTTATTGCAATCCATACAAATCAATCAAGTTTTTACAAAAAGAAAAATAGAGTTAAGAACAAATCAATCCCCACCCCTGAGAGAGAGAGAAAGCCAAACAGCATGAAATTTAATACCTGTAAACATATCTAAATTAATAAATTCTCTGTGCTTTATGAGCTTATTTTAAAATATTACTGATTAGATCCTGCCATGTTTTGAAAAAGTCTGTACGGATCCTCTAACTGAGTATTAGATTTTTTCCAATTTCAAATAGTATAACACATCAGTTTCCCACCGAATTAAAAGAGGGGAGTTTGGGTTCTTCCAGTTTATCAGAATAAGTCTGCGTGCCAAAAGTGTAGTGAATGCAATCACAATTTGTTTGTCTTTCTCCACTTTAAACCCTCTGGAAGAACCCCAAACACAGCTGTTAATGGGTTAGGAGGGATTGTGAGTCCAAGGCTGTCTGAAGGTAATTAAAAATTTTGTCCAGAATAATGTTAATTTGGTGCAGGCCCAGAACATGTGACCCAGTGAGGCTGGAACTTGTTTGCAGCGTTCACAGGTTGGATCATGCCCTGGAAACATTTTGAAGAGTTTTAGTCAAGACAGATGTGCTCGATATATAATTTTGAGTTGTATAACTGTATGCTTTGCGCATATGGAGCTCAAGCGAATTCTCTGCACTTGCTACTTTCCACTCCTTTTCTGATATATTAATTGAGAGATCTTTTCCCAGTGTCCTCTTGGATCTTTGAAAGGAGGGATTGTAAAATGATTTTATATATTGTAGAGATGGAGTCTAAGTCCTTGAGATTGAGCAATATTTTTCCAGCATGGATGAGGGTGCAAGATGAGGAAAATCTGGAAGGTTCTGTTTAACAAAGTTCCTGATTTGAAGATAGTGAAAGAAATGTGTAGTTGGAATGTTAAATTTGGAATGTAATTGTTCATAGGATGCAAAGACGTTGTCTATATAAAGATCTCTAAGCAAGTTAATTCCAAATTTTTCCAGATATTAAAACTGCATATGTTTGTGAAGGTTGAAAGAGGTGGTTCTCTTGCAGAGGTGCCACAGATAGAAGCTTCTCCGTCTTAAAATGCTTTCTACATTGGTTCCAGATTCTAAGTGAGTGGAGCACAATTGGGTTATTAGTGTATTGCCGATAACGTGTGTTTATTGGAGCACAGAGCAAGGAATACAAAGAAGTACTGCAGGATTTTACTTCTATTGCGGTCCAAGCCTGTGTATGTTCTTCTATTAGTGTCCAGGTTCTTATTGGCTGTACTGTATATTTGTTGCCCAGTAATAAAACTGGAAGCTTTGTAGGGTCGCTCTTTGGATGCGTGGATGTTTTGAATTCCAAATAAATAAGGTTATTGTTGAATCTAATTGCTTAAAGAATGAGTTATTAATGTATATTGGAATGTTTTGAAATAAAAAGGAGCTTAGGAAGAATATTCATCTTAACAGTGTTAATTCTTCCAGCTAGTGTGAGATGAAGGGTTGACCATCTATGCAAGTCTTGTTTAATTTTTTCCATGCAGACGCGAAATTTTGTTGATAAAGAGCTTTATGTTTACTTGTGATGTTTACCCCTAGGTATTTAAACTGTTCTGCAATGATAAAAGGTAGGGTGTCTAATCTAATATTATATGCTTGAGAATTCACTGGAAAGAGTACACTTTTATTCAGATTAATTCTGAGACCAGAGATCTTTTGAAATTCTGTGAGTGCTGCTAAGACTGCAGGCACAGAATTTTCTGGGTCCGATATATACAGTACCATATCATCTGCATATAATGAGATTTTCTGTTCCAGTCCTTCTCTGCTAATCCCCTTTATCTGATCAGTATTTCGACAATGTATTGCCAGTGGTTCAATGGCAATTGCAAACAGCAGCGGTGACAAGGGCATCCTTGTCTAGTACCTTGTTCTAGTTTAAAGTAGTCTGAGCAAATGTTGTTGATGCAAACTGAAGCTTCTGGGTTAGTATACAGTAATTTAATCCATGCACAAATGTTCGGGCCAAACCCAAACTTCTCCAATGTAGTGAAAAGGTATTTCCATTCAATCATGTGAATGCTTTTCTGCATCCAATGATAATAATATTTCTGGGGTGTTTGATTTAGTTGGTGAGTATATTACATTAAACAGGCTCGAAGATTTGAAGATAAGTGTCGGCCCCTAATAAATCCAGTTTGGTCTTGTGATATTACGAGGGAGCACTTTCTCCATCTTTCTAGCTATGATTTTAGAGAGTATTTTAACGTCGTTATTCAGAAGTGAAATTGGTCTGTATGATGCACATTGTAATAAGTCCTTATTTTGTTTTGGAAAACAGTGATTAGTGCTTGGCGAAAGGTTTGTGGAAGAGATTGGTTATCTCTGGCTTCTGTAAATGTTGCTAATAGGAGGGAGCTAGCTGAGCGGAGAATTTCTTGTAAAATTCTGCAGGGTAGCCATCAGGGCCTGCTGCTTTCCCCCTTGGAGTGACTTTATAGCATCTAGTAATTCTGATAATGCCAGAGGTTTATCAAGTTCCTCCACACTAAAAGTCTATTTGTGGTATCTGTAATGTATCCAGAAATGCATTAGATTGTGTATTGTCTTCTTTAAACTCAGTAGTATATAGGGATTTATAGTAGTCTCTGAAAGTGTGCATTATATTTTTGTGTTCGATGATTTTATCTCCGTTCGTGGTGATTACGAGATTGCGTATGCACTTCTTGCTTGTGAATTTGTTGAGCTAAAAGCTTATTAGCTTTCTCTCCATGTTCATAGTAATGATGTCTGGATTTGTAAATTAGTTGTTCAGTTTCTTTAGTTGTCAAGAGGTTTAATTCTGAATGTAGAGCCTGCCTCCTATGTAGAGTCTCGCTTGGTAGTCTGGCATGTTCTTCATCTATTTTAGTAATTTGCTTTTTATCTCTGCTACTTTCTTGGCTTCGGATTTATTTCTGTGGGAAAGATATGAGATAATCTGTCCTCTTAAGAAGGCCTTAAGAGTTTCCCAGAGTATTCCTGCAGAGATCTGGGGATGTATTTGTCTCTAGAAAGAATTTGATTTGTTTGGATATAAATTCAGTACAATTCTCATCAGCTAATAGAAGGGGTTGAGCGCCATCTGCGGGTGAGTGTATGGGGCTTAGTAATTTAGCTCCAAGATCATAGGTGCATGGTCAGAAATAACAATAGCATCGTATTTTATAAGATTTAATCTTAGGCAAGAAGTTATTGTCTATAAAGAAGTAATCAATCCTTGAGTAGCAATGATGTACTGGTGAGTAGAAAGAATATGTTCTTGAATTTGGGTTTAAAACCTCCAGGGATCTGATAAGTTGTGATCAGTTATAAACTTTGTAATTATCTTTGCGTGTTAGATGCGTTCCCCTGTGGAGGAAGTCCTATCTAAAAGTGGATTTAGAACACAATTAAAGTCCCCAGCCATTATAACTTTATGAGTGTTCAGATTGGGAATGGATGCAAATAAATTTTGTATAAATTCCTTATCATCAACATTAGGTGCATAAACATTTATCAAAATCATTTTACAGTTAGATAAGTCTCCCATGACCATTACATATCTCCCTTCAGGATCCAATACTACATCTGATGCTACAAATGGTACTGTTCTATGTATGAGAATTCCCACACCTCTAGTTTTCTTTGTAAAACTAGAATGGAACATTTGGCCAGTCCAGTCTTTTGCAGCGGAACTGATCCTTGCTTAGTAAGTGGGTTTCCTGTAAAAATACTATTTTAGCATTTAGACCTGTTAGGTGAGAGAGTACTTTCTTTCTCTTTAATTCGTGATTCAGGCCTTTAACATTCCAGCTTACGAAGTTAACTGTCCCATCATGGAGACACTGATTCTGAGTTTTTGATGTCATTTTATAGTCTTAACTGGAAGTGAGACAGCTTTGGCCTTAATTTCCTATTTCCCCTAGAGTTGATGCCATGCAGCTTATTATTACGTTGGATGTTATAATTATAAAGATTAGAGGATAGATTAGGTATAGATCAAGCCTGCTCCTTTCTCTCCCCCACCCTCCCTTTTTGCCTCCCCAAGTGAGGCTAGAACCCACTTCACACAGTCCCAGTCCTCTGACATACCCAGAGACAGAGCACGTCCAAAGCAAAACAAGCCCCATGCAGCGGCGTTTTAGGGTTAAAAGATAGAGATATCTATTACCAATATAGTCTAAAAAAAAAAATTTTGCACTTAAAATATATATAGTCTTCAGCAATTTTAGTGCATTAAGATAATACACCCAGATAATAATAGTGTTAAAATTTGTCTAGAATAAGCATAATAAGTCTTAATGCAATAATAGCAATAACAATAAACCAAGGTTTGATGTTGAACAGTCTTGTTTAGGGTAAAGATAAAATAATTAGCTAAAAAAAAAACAAAGAAAAGAATAAAAAAAGAAAAAGTAATTAAGCACAATAAAACATAAACAGATAGCGCCCTAGTATTACTAAGTAATTGTGAGCGGATCAGCGAGCGGAAGCAGAGAGCGGATCAGCGAGCGGAAGCAGAGAGCGGCGCGCTCTCCACAGGCACGCTAGCCCTTCGAAATCACCCGAGCAAGTTCACCTGAGGTAAAGCCGCAGCTGACCAGTAGAAATAACCGGCAGTGAGAAATTAAAGTCGATCGCTCAGCGGGTGGTGGAAACTTAAAGCGGCGTGATTCAGCTGAACACGGAAAGCGCAAGCACCTATAAAAGGCAAAGATGACTTCAACATTTAATGTAAGTTCTATCTGCTCTCTGCCCATCGAGGGCACGCTTTATATGTTGTGTGTCCTGCAGTATGTACAGCTCAGGTTTTCCGGCCGACAGTGCAGATAGCTTTACCTGCCAAAAATGTTTAGTTAATTTAGTGTTGGTTGGGAAAATACGCGAATTGGAGGACGCGTTAGGAATCTGATAGCGTTTAGGCAAACCGAAAATTGGATCGACTCGGTTTGTTTAGACAATTCGGCTACATCTGATTCGGCTTCAGTCTCTCCAGGTCCCACTGTAGTCAGTGCGCGGCCGAAATCAGCAGCACCAATTCAGCCACAGGGCGAGTGGGTAACAGTAAGACGGGGGTCTAAGAATCCAAAATTTAGTCCCCAGCACCCAGGTCACCAATTCGGACCCAGAACAGGTTCTCAGCTCTCTGCAGCACGCCTGTGGAAACTGAGAATAATAAAGTGCTCATAATTGGCGATTCCATAGTGCGGAATGTTAGAATTCCAAACTATGTTAAACCAGCAGTTAATGTTAAGTGTCTCGCAGGGGCCAAGATTTCTGGCATAAAGGCCGCATTGGACCGTGTTGCCGGCGATGAAGTATCTACCTTATTGCTGCATGTCGGCACTAATGATATTTATTTACAGCAATCTGAGGTATTAAAGCGGAACTTCATCTCTCTATGCACCAAAGCTAAAACAAAATGTTTTAATTGTATCTCTTCCCTTACCAAGATTATATAGAGGGATGTGATTTATAGCAGATTGCATTCCTTTCACTGCTGGCTAGAAACCTGGTGTGCAAATAAAAGCATAGCATTTGTGAACAATTGGGATGATTTTTGGGAAAGGCCTGGATTTTTCAGAAGAGATGGTCTTCATCCTAACTGGAGGGATCTTATGTATTATCCCAAAATATGGCAGCAAAACTGCCTGGTTGACTGATTAGAGCACCATCCAGGCCGCAGTCATGTGATCTTAAATCACAGGCTGTTGTTTATCCCACCTGTTATTTTCCTGAAGCTGTTACCCATAATCCCTGTTGTGGGGCATCCAGTAAATTTAGTCTTGATACAAACCATAAATTAATTGATAACCAAAAAATAAGGTGTATAATTAGACCAAGGGATAAAACCAGACACTCCACCAGGGGCATCTGTAATAGAAATTTAATTCAAATTAAAACAAAAATATATCAGCAGTTCAGAAAGAACCATGCAGTTTTAAATGCTGTTTATTGAACATTCGCTCTCTTGGCACTAAAGCTGTTTTGGTAAATGATATATATTAAGTACAAAATCTGATCTGTGTCTTCTTACTGAAACCTGGCTTAGTAAATGTGACACTGTTCCCTAGCTGAGGCGTCACCAGATGGATACTCGTTCCTTCATAAGTCTAGAGATTCTGGTCGAGGAGGAGGCCTTGGAATAATTCATTGTAACAAAATGCAAATCACTCCTAAAAATTTAGGCAACTTTACATCCTTTGAGGCATTCATTTTAAATATTAAAACAGATTCCAACACAATTATAGTGCTAGTCTACAGACCACCAGGGCCATATTCATTGTTCATGACTGAATTTAGCAACCTTCTGTCTGATTTGGCTATAAATTATGATCACGTAGTTCTGATGGGGATTTTAATGTACACATTGATGTGGAAACTGACACTTTTAGCAAATGTTTTACTTATTTGTTAAATTCAGTAGGATTTTGTCAGATTGTCAAAGGTCCAACTCATAATCATAACCACACATTAGATTTAATTATAACTTACAAAGTTGAAATTCAAAATTTAAATATTACTCCATTAAATGTAGTTATTTCCAATCACTTCTTAATTACATTTGATTTAGTTCTGCCCATGCCAACGCACTCACAGATTAAAACAAAGACAGTGTGACATCTAGATTGTAATTCTGCTTCAAAATTTATAGATACCTTGAGTAAGTCGAGTGTAATTGTGGAAAACCATTTAGATCAGTTAACATCAAATGTAAACGTGGAAAACAATTTAGATCAGCTAATATCACATTATAATGTGACCTTGAGAGATGCTCTGGACACAGTGGCTCCCCTTAAAACAAAAGTGATCAAAGCACATAGAAACTCTCCCTGGTTTAATGAAAATACTCGAGCTCTTAAATTAGAGTGTCGAAAACTGGAGCGCAGATGGAGAACAACAAAGCTACATGTCTTTCAAATTGCATGGACAGAGAGTGTTAATAAATATAAAAAAGCCCTCTTTAAAGCTCGCTCAGAATACTATTCTACATTAATAATAATAATAAGAATCCTCGGGTACTGTTTAGAACAGTGGCTAAATTAACAAATGGAATTCAGATCAACAGTGCAAAATACCATCAGATATTAGCAGTACAGACTTTATGAACTTTTTCAATGAGAAAATTAAAAATATAAGATCCCAGATCTCAGCATCACAGTACAAGCCAAATACTAGCTTAGCAGACCCTGCCTCACATTGCATTCAGCAGTTTAGTAATTTTAATCCTGTAACTCACCAGGGGCCTCATGTATAACACCGTGCGTAGAACTCGCACTATAACATGGCGTAAGCACAAAAGCTGAAATGTGTTTACGCACAGAAAAATCCAGATGCAGGAATCTGTGCGTACTCCAACTTCCACGTTCTTCCGCTACATAAATCCCGATCAGCGTGAAAACTAACGCTTGTGCATGCGCATTATGTAACGCCCCAACTCCTCCCAGAATTACACCTCTTTGAATATGCAAATCAATATAAATCGCCCTTAAGCTCAGCCTTCTGTGAAAAGACAATGGGAAAAGCACGGGGGAAAATATAAGAATTTCAGCGAATACCAAGTGGAGGCAAAGGAAAAACATACTATTTGTTCAAATAAACCGTGGTATAATCAACAAAAGGAAGTTGATCGAGTGACATAGCGTGTTGGAGAAACTTGAAAGCTCACATTCACAAAATCGCACAGTGCCGGAAATAAAAAAGAAGTCACATATCAAAGTCGCCGTGAGAAGCCGAGTTGTAAGCCCACTGTCTGATGTCACTGTCATATGAAAGCTTATTAGGGTACAGAGAAAAAAGGCACACGGTGGGGAAAAAGCACGAAATGTCAACTTCAATCTCGACATTTCCACTTTAATCACGTAGTTTATTTTGTCATTAAAGTAGAACATCATAAACTTAATCTTAAAATCGTTTAATTAACCAGTTTCTCAAATCACATCGTAATTAAAGTAGCACGTTAAATGCTTTGTTTTGTATTTGATCTTCTATGTGCTCTATGTGTGTGAATCACTACTTGCTTCTTAAACTGGCTGTCTTCCTCCAACTGGACACAGAGTCCATTACATTCGTAATATTACAGCTCTCTGAATAACTAAAATACTGAGATGTATACGTGATGTCATTTTCATGATGATAGGAGTTAAAGCACGTTATTAAACATGTGTTTCACTTCGATTAAATAATTTATTGCAGCAGTACAATCAGGGGCGGCTCTTGGCTTTTGGTGACACTGGGCAGAGAAAGAATCGGTGGCTCCTTTGTCCGTCAGTGCCAGTAAGGCAGCTTATGCACGGTGGATGGCCACGTCCATTGCAGACACTGCATAGCCGCCTCGTGCTCATGACACAAGCATTTAACTTTTGCCGAAATATGTCGCTGCGTTTTTAGCTATGTTGTTATTTTCTCTTTCTGTTTTATATTCAATATATATTGGCGTAGCCGTCACTGCTTTTCTTTCCCCAAGTAACCGATCGCCACACAATCAGCTCTGTAATAGAAGTTGAGCCACCTGTAAGCTTAGCGCCGATTCTTCAAAACGTTTAAAGAACATTGAAATATCTTCGTAGTACATGTTTAATTATTCTATCCTTAACGACACTCCCAGTGAAGAATATAGATTATTTAAACGAAGTTAAAGTTTTATCTGTATAATTTAACAAACATATTTTACTGCATTTCACCTTAAAAATGATATATTCATCATATGTAAATACATTATAATTATAACTATAGTACAAGTTTACAGTGGGGTGATTGTACTTATAAGTACAAACAGTTCTACAAGGAGCAATTGATTGAGTACATTTAAAGTTCTTGGGATTAAACTGTTTCTGAACCGCGAGGTCCATACAGGAAAGGCTTTAAAACATTTTGCAGTGGCTGAGACAGTTTGTCCTTGAAGCTGTATACCGATAATTCTCTTTCTGATCAGCTGCTGCTGTGATTCACACTCAGATACAGTGATATAAATACTCAGAGTCGTGCAGTGAAAGTAATATGGAAAAAGATGATCCGCTGTGGCAACTCCTAACGGGAGCAGCTGAAAGAAGAAGAAGAAAAATAAGAAGAGGAAGGTGCAGTGAGAGTAACAACGCTAAATCAGTTATGGTATTTGGAATACTATGGCTGTTCCCTGGACCATTATATTGTTAAGAGTTAATTACAATCAGATGCGTTACACTAATACACAATATGCTGTTAGTTTCGGTGTATTCATGAAAATAATGAGTAACCACACAGGAACAGTAGTACTGCTTTGACGCTGGGTGCCGCCAGTCTGCAAAACCGAGCGGACAACTTTGCGTACGACAAGGCATGAGGTACCGTGGAAAAGTGCGTGGCTTTACGCCAAGTGTAGGTTTTATACATCGCGATTTGAACGTGGAAAAGTTCTTACGCAACATTTCTGTGCGTACGCACCGTTTAAACATGAGGCCCCAGGAAGTCTTAACTTTAATTACTAAAATGAATCCCACTACTTGTTCCCTAGATCCAGTGCCAACAAAACTAGTAAAAAGTGCAATGGATGTTCTTGCAGCCTATTCTAACCGTTATCAATAGTTCATTACTGCATGGCACAGTACCTGATGCACTAAAAGTGTCAGTCATTAAACCTTTACTTAAAAAGTCAGACCTAGACCCACACATACTAAATAACTATAGGCCTATTTCAAATTTACCATTTCTCTCTAAAATAATAGAAAAAGTAGTCGCCAGTCAGCTTCAGTCACACCTTACGCATTACAATTTATTTGAGAAATTCCAGTCTGGCTTTCACACTGGTCATAGTATAGAAACGGCACTAACATGGGTTGTAAATGACATTCTGATATCCTCTGATGAAGGAAACTCCACTGTAATTATGTTGTTGGACTTAAGTGCAGCATTTGACACCATTGACCATTCTATTTTACTGCACAGGCTAGAAAATGATGTTGGGCTTACAGGCCCCGTGCTCGCTTGGTTCAGTTCTTATTTATCAAATCGATTCCAGTATGTACAGAAATGTGCAGACAGTACTCCATCATTATACACAGAAGTTCAATATGGTGTCCCGCAGGGCTCAGTACTGGGACCTTTACTGTTTTCACTTTACATGCTTCCACTGGGATCTCTCATTAGGAAACATAATGTTAATTTTCACTCGTATGCAGATGACACCCAGTTATACCTTTCATTTAAATCAAATGAAGTTTCTCCGATGTTGTCTTTAATTAGTTGTGTTAGTGAATTAAAGGAATGGATGAATGAGAACTACTTGTCTTTAAATACAGATAAAACAGAGATGTTAATTGTTGGAGGGAATGACGCTGATCACAGCAATATTTTGTCGTCATTTATCTCAGTTGGAATCCCAATTAATTTTACTGAATCAGCCCGCAATTTAGGTGTTATCTTTGATTCTAGCATGTCATTTAAAGCACATATTACAAAGTCGTCCAAAACATGTTTTTTCCATCTTAAAAATGTTAGGAAATTAAGGCGCTTTCTAAATAAACAGGATTGTGAGAAATTAATTCATGCATTTATCTCTAGTAGGATTGACTACTGCAATGCGGTGTTCACTGGCTGTTCAAACTGTTCTCTATACAGCCTCCAGTTAATCCAAAATGCGGCTGCAAGAATTATTACAAGAACAAGAAAATATAAACACATAACTCCAGTTCTTAAATCTTTACACTGGCTCCCAGTTAAGTTTAGGGCAGATTTCAAAATCCTCCTTTTAACATATAAAGCATTAAATGGCCAAGGTCCGCTTACTTGTCTGAACTTATCATGACTTACAAACCTGAACGCACATTAAGATCTCAAGATGTCGGTCTGCTTAGGATTCCAAGGATTAATAAAATAACAGTGGGAGGTCGAGCTTTTAGTTACAGGGCCCCTAAACTGTGGAATGGTCTTCCTGCTTCCATAAGAGATGCCCCTTCAGTCTCAGCCTTTAAATCCCGGCTGAAGACTCACTACTTCAGTTTAGCATATCCTGACTAGAGCTGCTGATTAACTGTACATACTGCATCTCTGTTGTTAGTCATTAGCACTAACATAAGTAACATGATAATTATAATTGAATACTAACCCTCACCTATTCTGTTTCTTTCTCGGTACCCAAATGTGGCAATTGGTGCCACGGCCCACCTGCCAAGTTGTTTGCCTGCCTATGGTAAAGTCATCCCTGATGGAGGATCACAGGAATCATGGGAAAGAGGGGTCCTTTCATCGGAGCAAAATTTCAGCCGTGGCATGGCCAAATGGGGAGGCAGCTAGATGGATGAGGTCTCCAGGACTCTAAAAATATCCAAGCCTAATTATGTCATATCATCTACTGTTAAACCGTACTTCTAAAATTTGTATTATTATGCTGTATTAAGGAATTGTTCTGTTCTGTGTATTGTATTGTATTGACCCCCTACTTTTGACACCCAATGCACGCCCAACCTACCTGGAAAGGGGTCTCTCTTTGAACTGCCTTTCCCGAGATTTCTTCCATTTTTCCCTACAAGGTTTTTATTGGGAGTTTTTCCTTGTCTTCTCAGAGAGTCAAGGCTGGGGGGCTGTCAAAAGGCAGGGCCTGTTAAAGCCCATTGCGGCACTTCCTGTGTGATTTTGGGCTATACAAAAATAAACTGTATTGTATTGTATTATAGTGAGAATATACAATGATAAAACCCGTATTTTAAACTAATAGATCAGACAGTAGATTATTAGTCCTTGCTATATCGTTAACGGCCATGACTTACTATTATGTATCAGAATAGTCCTGAGATCAGCTTTCTTAATTCCTTTTCTGTTTCTTCCTTGCTAGCGAAGACATAGAATTGACCTTGCAATTCCACTTTCAGTTTGGCCGGATACAAGAGGCTGTATTTGATGTTGGCTTGCCATAACCGCTGTTTAATGTTGTAGAAGGCTGCACGTTTAGTAGCTGTTGCTGGAGAGAAGTCAGGGAAGATACGAATGCGGTTATTTTCATATATAATATCTTGCTGTTTTCTGAGGAGTGCCATCACCTCTAGCTTAAATGATAATCTTTCAAAGCGAATAATAAAAGATCTGGGTCTAACGGTATTTGATCCGTGTACACGGTAAGCCACTGCTATCTCAGACTCTGCTTTAAAGTCCTCCCTGATTATTTTAGAGAAGAGTTCAGCTGCGAATTTCACAGGGTTTTGACATTCTCGATTCTCAGGCAGACCTTCAATTCTGATATTATACCTTCTGCTTCCATCTTTCACAGCAGCCAGTCTGTCTCCGAGTTTTTTGCATTCGGAGCTGACATTTACTGCTTTTTCTTCGGCACTGGCAGCTAAATTTTCGGCTATTTCAATCCGAGTCGTGAATGTCTCCTTGAGATCCTCCAATTGATCAGTAAGCGTGCTCAGTTTAGCCGAGTTCTCCTGAATGTGCTCTTCAAGCTTACCCAGCACCTGTCGCAGCTCCAGTTGCATTTCCTGTCACAGCTTTTCATTTGCCTGTTGCAGCATCAGCCGCTGCATTTCGTTTGCTTGTTGCAACTCCTTTTTCAATTCCTGTCTCAGTTTCTCATGTGCCTTTGCCCTTGCTTTCTCATTTGCCTTCTCGCTTTTCTTTACATCTTGCAAGAGCTCAGAAAACATCACCTGCAGTTTAGACATTTCAATTGTGCTTACCGTAGGTGAAACGGCAGGCTCTATTGTAGCCGGTGTCCCCGCTGTTCCAGGCTCGCGTGGAGTAATTGAAGCCACGGACTGCAAGGTCTTTTCCAGTTTCAGGTGTTCTTCTCCAATCGGTGAGCTATCGAGATCTGCACTCACAATCGTACATTCGCTCCCCTTTTCACTCTCAGCCGGCGACGATGTAGCAGACCGTGGTCCAGAGGAGTCTGTGCTTTCACCCATCTGATCCAGGTCTGTCTCTGAAAGGCCGTATCTTGAACTAGGGCTTGCTGTTCTGTACTGTAACGCACTCCTCTCAGGACTACCCAAAAAAGACATAAATCGTTTGCAACTAGTGCAGAATGCAGCTGCTAGAATCCTAACTAGGAAAAAAAAATCCGAACACATTTCTCCAGTTTTAATGTCACTACACTGGTTACCTGTGTCATTCAGGATTGACTTTAAAATTCTGCTTATGGTTTAAAAAGCCTTAAATAATCTCGCCCCATCGTATATATCGGAATGTCTGACACCTTATATTCCAAATCGTAACCTCAGATCCTCAAATGAGTGTCTCCTTAGAATTCCAAGAACAAAACTTAAAAGAAGTGGTGAGGCGGCCTTCTGCTGCTATGCACTTAGAATCTGGAATAGCCTGCCAATAGGAATTCGCCAGGCTGATACAGTAGAGCAATTTAAAACACTGCTGAAAACATATTACTTTAACATGGCCTTTCTATAACTTCAATTTAACTAAATCCTGATACTCTGTATGTTCAATTCATCATAATAACTATTCATGGTGGCTCTAAAATCCGTACTGATCCCTACTCTCTTTTCTGTTTCTTTTTCCGGTTTCTTTGTGGTGGTGTCCTGTGCCACCTCCACCTACTCAAAGCTTCATGATGCTCCAACAATGATGGATGGATTAAAAGGCAGAACTCTACATGACCATCTTCATCAAGCCCTTCCGTGAGAACCCTAAATCCAAAGAGGACTGTTTCATTTATGTTAGGTAGAATGCCCAGAGGGGACTGGGCGGTCTCATGGTCTGGAATCCCTACAGATTTTATTTTTTCTCCAGCCGTCTGGAGTTTTTTTTGTTTTTCTGTCCCCCCTGGCCATTGAACCTTAATCTTATTCGTTGTTAATTAATGTTGATTTATTTTGTTTTCTTATTGTGTCTTTTATTTTTCTATTCTTTATTATGTAAAGCACTTTGAGCTACTGTTTGTATGAAAATGTGCTATATAAATAAATGTTGTTGTTGTTGTTGATCTAAGCTTGGGTGCAGCTTTAGTTTTCGATTCTTTCGGACCCCCTTTCTTGTTGGCCATACTTCAAGGGACTCTATTACAATATTTGCCTCACTTATGTTTTCAACAACCAAGTGTTAAACATTTCACAAGCCTATCAACTTTATTAGAAAGTTAACAGAGGTTATATGAATCTTTAAATGTTGAAGGCATAATTTAAATTGAGAGCCAGTAGTAAGAAAGACATATATTACAGTGAACTTTATCTTCAAATATTTGTAGAATTTAATGTAAAATTTTATTTTCCCAACTCTAAGAACATTTCACAATGCTCATAAGACTGGTGTGTTCATTTCAAATTCACATTTTCTAGAAACCAGTGTTTTATGTCAAAATTGTTTAGCAACAACTTGCTGTGTTGACAGCTGACACTGGTACAGAGCTTTTCTGCATTTGTGGCCTTACTGCCTGTGCAATTCCTGTTATTTCATGTAACATTTTTTCCAGGGGTTGCAATTCAGATACGGAAATGTTTTCATAGATACCATTACGTAATTTAGTATGCATTGCAAAGAAAGTTTTCCTAACTAGTCTGCCCTGTGGCAAACACTAGCCACTTTCAAATACTCCCCCTCAACAAAGGCAAATACTTTCAAAACAGATTCCTTAATTCAGAAGTGGTATAAACATCCTGTGTTTTATCAGCAGAAGCAGACTGTACATTTTGAATGTTTGACTGTATAAAAAATACTGACTGGAAAAAAGCAGGTTTAGAATATTTATAGAAAAAAAGAAGTCATTTAATGCTATATTTGCATTTTTTAGTGAAGTACTAAATGTATGTTAATATTTCTATATGGGAAGTTACAATAGCCTCTTGAAATACCTAGATTAAATAAACATACTGTTTACTAGAAAAAAATAACCATATTTGGAAAAAAACAATACACAAATAAGAATTTTAAAAGTTCCTAAAGACATCACTATAAAGCAGTAACCTAGTAAACAATAAGAAATTGAAATGTGCATGATGAACATATGTAATATTTATATGCTAGATTTATAGAACAAGATTAACACTGGTAGTTGAGAACATAATTTACAATCAGTTACTGCTATTTTTAACTTAAACATAAACATAATTTAAACATTAAAATAGTTATATACACAGTAAAAATAGGCATCCATGTAGTTGAAAAGGAAAAAGAAAAAAAATGAACACTATAGATGCAAGAAATAAGGACAAAAAATACAACATGAATATAAATGTTAAATAAAACTGCAGAATGGAAAATATTTTTAACTGCATAATGAGGTGAGCATGATTGTTAATTTAGACAAGAATCACAAATGTTTTAGATAACAATTAACTTCTTAAAATCTTAAAACAATGACTTTCAAGAGGAAGAGGAAAACTCCTTTTCAGTTAAATGATGAGCCTTTAATCATTGTATCAACATTTTCCATTAAAATCATCAAACTGCTGATACATCACTGTTCAACTTAACCCAGCACATTCTGAGTTTTTTATGGGGTTTCTAACCTCCAGTCACCTGCCTCCGCTACTCCTGGTACACCTCCTTCAAATCCTCCTCATGACAGGCTGCATATGACTGTCTTTGTTTGCCCACATTAGTCAGCCCTTCAAAATCAATGATTCCCATCTTCAGTACATTCTTGTGGAAGCATTCTGACACCACCTGCATGCCCTCAAGGAGGAAAGTATAGTGTTCACTCCACTGAAGCCTATTGTTTATTTCTACCAGTTTGTGGTGCTTTATGGATGACCTGGCATGAACAGATTGTCTGCCATGATGATCTACACACCTTTTTCTTGGGACTGATAACATGTGGATAAAATTGTGTATTGCATAGTTGAATGCATCATTATACCATTTTGCTATCTGATTACCAAGAATAAGGACAAGACTCCTTAGTACATTTTTGAAGAGAAAAGGCAATCTTTAACTGTTACATATCAATAATATTTAAAATTGTATTTATCAATTCAATCAACACAATTTTACATATCAACGTAAACAGTGATATCCAATACGTAGATGATATGAGCATCACAATGTTTTTCTCATTGTACCCTGAAAGCACCACAGAGAGAAGCCAATCAGAAATGACCAGATCTTAAACCAACAGCCAATGTGAAATAAGTAGAAGAATTTAAATTAAAAGATATAGTTTTTTCTCTTTGATTTTTCACTACCCCAATAATACACAGAGTATCACAAGAATTTGAACTTAACTCTCATCCTCCATATTTGTTTGTCATGGTTTTTGCTCATGAGCAATTCTGTGATAGCTCAAGTACATAGTGCTAGCACTCACCAATTTGGCAGTATAAATTGGGTTGGTACATTTGACAGACAGTACAGCTGCAATAAATTATTCCATCCAGGGTCGCGCATCATGGAATTTATATTAAATATACATCTTATATTCTAAAATGTTCAGAGAGCTGTAATATAATGAATATAATGTATTCTGTGTGGCAATCACTGCCTGCACACTCCTTAAAGTGTAAGAGAAAGCCAGTTTAGGAAGCAAATAGCAATTAACAACTAGGTTAGGAACACAGAATGTGAAGCATTTAATGTGCTACTTTAGCTACGATGGGATTTGAGAAACTAGTAAATTCAACATCAATTTTCAGATGAAATTTTTGATATTCTACTCTAATGACAAAATAAACTACAAGAGTAAAGTGGAAATGTCAAGACTAATGTTCATATTTCGATTTTCAGTGCCTCTCCATCAGTTTCCTTTTGTTGGTCATATCACTGCCTAAGCCACCAAATAGTACAATTTCCTTGCCTCCACTTCACTGAGTAGGACCCAAACTTCTCATTCAGTGGTCCTTTTACCATTGTCTTTTAACAAAACACTGAATGGAAGCAGCTATTTATATTGATTTGTGTATTCAAATATGCAAAATTCTGTGAGGAGTCTTGGTGGGGCTATAGGTGCATGCATGTGCATTAAAATTTATATTGATTGGGATTTATAAAGGAGAAGTGTGTGGAACTTTGCTTCTGCACAATTTTATAAATCTGAATTTTTTTTTGTGCGTACCTACATTTCTGTTTTTCTCTATACGCCATGTTTTAGTATGAATTCTACACACGGAGTTATACATGAGACCAACAGACAAAAGGAGTACCTCAAAAAAAGATGGAACAAATGGCCACAAAATAGCAATAAATAAATATTATATTAATAATTGCGCTCCCAGAGTTAAATCTTGGGTACACTTTGGTCTTGCCATAAAGTGGCAGCTTGAGATTGGCTTGTTCCATTGTCTGGGGAGAGCAGGAACATCTTTTTTGTTTCATATGTATCTGTGCTAATGTTTCACACTTTCATTTCTATCAAGAAGAAAAATCTCCATGTAAATAGTAATAAATCTTTTGTTTTTAATTTCTCACAGCATGTTTTGTGTTTTTTGATGAGAGGAAGAGGAGAAAGAGGACTCCTTTAAGGCTTGTTTTTAGATTGTTGATGGACACATGGCTAGTCTGCATGCATAATTGGCCATGCAGTGCTAAGCTGACTGCACAGGGATAAGTGTTATACATCTGGAGCAGTACTCTTAATTTCTTTTTTTTTAATGCATGTAGGATGGAAATCTGACAGAGCTTACACTAAACATGCATGAAAGTTCTGTGCATGGCTAATAGAGGTGTATTATGTCACACTGGCCTTGCAAAGCATCATGGGACACTTGGAAAAAAATTTTCACCTAAGGTGGCGAATTTCGCACAGCGAATTTTCAAGAATAAATTTGGCAGTCAAGGTTACTAGTGAACACATCATATTTTCTGTGAAAAACACTTTGAAAAATTTTCTTGATCATCTCTACTGGATGCAGACTAGAAGAAAAACAATTGTGAAATGTGTCATTATACATGAGTTTTTTTCACTTTTTTCAATATCGGCATGATTTACAAAATGTTTTAGTTTGAGTCAAGCATTGTGTATTAATTGTCACAACCAGTTTGTATATAAAAAAGAAAAATTATCATACTTAAAAAATAAGATTGAATATTAGAAGCAACAGGCACACATAAGAATTCATGGAAAAATGGCATGTGGGGCCAAATCTTAAAATGTGCCATCACCACCTGCTAACAGTAGTAGTAAACAGAGCTTAGACAAGCTTTCCTTACCCCATACTCTAATGGAGACACCAAGAACACTTCCTACTTAACTAGCATAACTAACACAATGCTAATTACCTTAGCATTTTGTAAATGCTAAGTCTCGTGATAAGAAATTATATTTGGCCATGATTGGTATTGTTTGCATTGTTAATAACTAATTTGGATACTGTAAACTAAACTTTAGTCCATACCATTACTAATCTCCCAGTCTAAACTTCTTGCCAGTTACAATTTTTTAAGATTTTGAATTTAGTTCTTAATTTTGTATGTTTGGACATTTAGTAATATTTTTTATATATTATTGTATCATTTCATCTTGTAGATTGTGTTTGGTTTCTGAGCCAATTTTTGCATGGGAACGTATCCCCATTGCCATCACATGATGCTAGAAGTTGCATGTTATGTTGTCTTTTCCAAGAGGTTCACAAGGAGATTTAAAAAAAAAACAATTACATGTGGTGTTAGTAGATTGGAGCTGGCTTTGGAAAAGATTTTGTAGGGTAAAATCCTTTTCGCTTGTTATTTTCTACTATGATTTTTGATTTATGTATTGGGCTTAGTTCACCTTCAGTTTTGGTTTGATTTATGTTTTGACCTCAGCGATTTTTTTGACTATTACTTTGGCCTTACCAACTCCTGGTCTTTTCTAACAGAAAGCAACACTTTTATGGTTTTCCATCTAAAGAGAACCCTGCCATGCTAATAGCTCATTCACAACACAGCTAAAATAACAACCTCATCAGACCCAGTAATATGATATGCTTCAAATGCAGCTTATGTAGTTCTCTAAATGACTGTCTATAACATGATAAAATGTCCCGGAAAAAGTCTAATCCCTTAATAAATAACTGTTTTGGGAAATAACAGGCTTACCACACAGTCGCAACCAACATTCCATGAGACTATGCCCCATAATTATGTCATGTGAGTTAAAAACACGTTAGTAGTCCTCAGAGATTATTGTGAGTTCTAAAAAACACAAGGACAAACAACATGGCTGGGCATTGCAAGGATCACAACTGTGAGATCAAAACTAAACTATGTCTACTAAGAACAAAAGGACAAGATGAAAACTCGAAGGTCAAGCATAAAATTAAAGTCGAAAATAAAAAACCAAAATCCTACCCCGAGGGTTTACTTGTGAATTAAGCTAAATGACACAAACATTTCTCCTGAAGTTGTTTTATCCACTGAGAGGTAATGTGTATGGTCAGCTCTGCCATATTTATAGGGTAATGCCCGTTATGTTATCTACGCATTGAACGCGGTGATCTGCAAAAATGGAGTTGCATAAATAAAGAAAACAAAGATATTAATGAAAATCAACTTTTATAATTGAAAGAAAAAAGGTAAAATATTGGCAAAAAATTCCTCCAAAAATATTTGTACAAAAGGGTATCAAATACTACAATTATGTGGTAGCCATTTTGGATCAAGTAAAACAGTATGGGAATACTAGCAAACAAAACAAAAACAAATGAAAATGAATGTAGGACCTGACAGTGGTGTCTTGGGCTTCATGTATTGTAGCTGTGTTTCCAAACTGTACTGATACTGATAAGGCAATGGTTTAAGCAAAAAATATGATGTATAGTACAATAAATTCCACAGTTCATTTTAAAAATTTTACTAATATTCAAAGTAGAAACACACCACAAAATAATGATGAGAAATTTTAATACACAGAATAATACATTTCTTTGTGATGTTTCAATTTCAGGCTTCTGTGTCTTTATTAAATTTCTTTGTTACTGCATTACTACATACAGTCTGAAAACTGTATGATCTTAAAACTTGCTACTCATAGAATAAACACAATAAAGTAAAAGGCTTATTTCCCACCATGCATTCGACTTTAGAACAATGTAACAGCAACTTGTATGCGTGTATCAATGAGTTGTAGACATTAGGCAGTGTGCTAATGCAATGGCTGGCAGTATCATCTAAATCATAGCAGTGAAATTACTCTATTCAAACTGGCCAGAGTTGCGTGCCTAGAGTAGTCATAGGCTATGAGGTATGTGACCCATCAAATTCCAGTCCACGAAGTACCTGCCTGAAAGGGGCTATAGACTTCAGGTGTACAAGCTCTTCCATAAGGTAGCATCTGCTGCCAGTGGAATGGGTAGTTACTAAGTTCTTAGTGGCAGACTAAGCATGGAAAGAGTAACCTCCTAATTGTATATAAAGGCAGAAGAGTCACAGCATTCTATTGGGTATTCTAGCTTTCCAAGGACCATGTGTTTACCAATATGTAGCAGCCTACTCATGCTAAACTAATACAAGCTACAGATTTCTTCTACCGTCAATGACATTATCCATCCCAAAAGGCCTCTGATGATCATGAAGTTGGGATGGGGGCAAGAATGTGAAATCTGTGAGCCCCTATGGAAATGTATAACACCTGGCTAGAGCAGATAGATGGTCATTTCTAGGGGGTGGGACTAGACTGTGTGTCTGCCTGACGGGATGCCAACCAGGATTCTAAGCCATTTTGTTGTGTAGTGGGTGCAGCAATCCAACCTGACTTGAAATACATAAATCAAAAGGGAAATTATTTAATTTAGGCCTTATGCAATGGAACCACAACAAATGGGCAGAAAATTAGATTAAAAAACATATTCAGCATTCAGTATTGTACCCCGAGTTTTCTGAAATTTGGTTCCAGCTAAGAGTTTAAATTTCTATGCATCAGTACATCCAGTAATTGCAGTCTTATCATAAACTAGCAAAATACCCGCGCTTCGCAGCGGAGAAGTCGTGTGTTAAAGAAGTAATGAAAAAGAAAAGGAAACATTTTAAAAATAGCATAACATGATTGTCAATGTAATTGTTTTGTCACTGTTATGAGTGTTGCTGTCATATTTATATATATATATATATATATATATATATATATATATATATATATATATATATATATATATATATATATATATATATATATATACATATATACTAGCAAAATACCGGCGCCTCGCAGCCGAGAAGTAGTGTGTTAAAGAAGTAATGAGCAAGAAAAGGAAACATTTTAATAATAATGTAAAATGATTGACAATGTAATTGTTTTGTCATTGTTATGAGTGTTGCT